>NW_010203623.1:12711-81179 GCF_000695765.1 Mesitornis unicolor
ATTTTGTACTGTACCCTTCTCTGGGGAGTTTTTTCATTGCCACGGTGATGTCCGTGCTGTATCCTACGTCAAACTGAGACCCCAGGACACCGAGGATAATGGATTATGTTACATAGCACAGGAATTCTGGAGCTACTCCTTCTTGCTTAATTTGCCTACCTTTGAAGAGATGTAGATAAGATAGTAGTGAGAGACTGTCTGAGATGAGTAATAGCCCTTTACTAACTGATCCTCTGCAGCTAGCTTTAACTGTGTCCGTTTGTAGTGGACAGAGCTATTTCTCATAGTTGTGTCCTAGTCAGATGCCTCTGTCTCTGTGGCTCTGGTGTTCCTCAGTCTGCAGTTTCAGCATATGAACTGATGCTAAAACATGGACAGCATGCTTTAGGTCAGGTGTGGAAAATTCTGGCGCTGTCATTCACAAAAATAGGATAGAAGAATGCCAGCAGCAGGCTGGTGCTGGAGCTGTGTGCTCCAATCACATGAAGGGAGAGAAATACACAGCTTTGTGTTCAGCTCCTTGAGCTCCTATAACTTGGGAAAGAAGAAATCACCTGCTTTCCTTCCACTTTAGTTTGCTAAATACACATGCTATAACTCTTCCATAAGACTTATGAACATTTTGGGGGGAAAGGCTTAATAAAAAGTCAAACATGACTTAAAGTTGATAGCAAGAATAAAAATAGAGTCAAATCCTTTGATGTAATGCTGTCCTGGCATAACATCCAGGTGTAACAACCTGACCTTTCAGCTTCTCTGTTTTGCAGCTAATCTCTAGGTAAACAAATCAAGTTCAAAAGCTTTGATTCCTTCTTGTTTTAGTGCTGTCTAAGGAGTAGGACTACAGGGGCTCCAGTACTGCCTTTTAACCTGGGGAATGGTTGGCAGTTCCCAGATCCCAGCATGTGTTTAGAGCTGGGATGCCCATCTGTGTCAGACTAATGGCACCTAGAGCCAGTATTTCACACCAATTCAATGGGAGTCTGTTGTGAAATACAATGGAATCAAGATTTATTTGTAAATAAAGCAACAGCACACAGTTACTGTTTTGCATGCTTGCAATGAATGCAGGTGCACTTTAAGCTCTATGCTATATTTAATAATTCAACTGAGTGAAACCTACAGTGAATCACAGGGATTAATAAGGTAACTTGAAAAAAAAAAACACAACCTCCCCTCTTGCTCTTCAAAAAATTATGTTTTTCACACAAGATGTGCTGAAGCATGTTATTAGCTATGCTATGTTCTGCTCATTTCATACACCTCATCTCTGCTTGTTTTTGTAAAGATGAATGTGTTCAAATCTAAACACAACCTCTTGTTAACAATGATGCACTGAAAAAAAAGGAAGAAAGACTGCTATTACAATTATGTCCCCATGGTAACAGGAATGGTACATCATGAAGCTCTTAAACATATTTATAATCTCCGCTTCTTTTCTGTGGAACTCGGTGAAAATACATCTCAAGCCCACTGCCAGGACAAAGCTCTATTGCAGTCAAAGGCAAGCACGACAGTCAGACCTTGTCAGAGCGTATGTGGAAGAGAAACACGTTCCCTCACTTTAAGGAGGCTCCTGGCACAGATGCTCTGCCCAGAGTTAAGATGGCTCTTCCATGCTCTTTCTCCAGCAGCTTTTCTGCTGCGTGAGATTTGCATCCATCTGGGAAGACCTGCATACATTTTGAGCAAACTCTGCCTTTCTTTGAAGGCAAGATAAAGTATTTGGGCAGAGAGCAAATGCTTCTTGCAAAAGTATGTAAGATCGGCTGGTGTGGAGAAACCACTGGGGTTTTTCAGACTTCCAAAAGAGAGCACACATGGTACAATTTACAACAAAAACAAGCCCTGCCTAATCCCCCTCCTCTCCCAATTTCACCTGAATTAAGTTAAGCAAAGCAGACTCCTCATCTCACACTCCAAACTCAACCTTAACTCGGGTAAAATTCAAATCACATTTTTCTGAATTTTATTTTGAAGATAAAATCAAGATCCTCAGAAGGCCAAAAATGAACATCTACTCCTGTCCCAGCAGCACAGTAACATTAGTAACATTTTAGCTCTAGAAACTTATAAAACTGCAACAGACTTTTATCTATAAGCAGAAGTGTATTTGTCTACTGTATTCAGGTTTACTTCCTCACTTTTGTTTCTCTTTTTGCACATGTGAACAGTGCGTGAGGAAAGTGAAGTCCCTAGAAACTTATAAAACTGCAACAGACTTTTATCTATAAGCAGAAATGTATTTGTCTATTGTATTCAGGTTTACTTCCTCACTCTTTTGTTTCTCTTTTTGTGCATGTGAACAGTGCGTGAGGAAAGTGAAGTCCACGCTTCAATACCCATGCACAACACATTCCTGAAAATCCCCATTCTTTTTCAAGACTTACACATAGGTCAAGCTCTGCAGTCACTAAGTATGAATTGTAACTGTTGGTGAGCTCATAGCAAACCCTGTATTAAATATGTGCTGGCTCAAGCGTTAACCACGGACCAGAGCTGTCGTTAGTCTAGTGCTTGGGGCATCTTTCCACCACTCACAAGAGATTTCCTTTCCTCCTCTCCCATTCCCTTCCTCCCAGCTGCTGGATGCCATTGCTCACCAGTGACTTGCAAACCATCCCAGTGCATTTCCACTACTTGAAACCAGAGCTCTCCATAATAGGCTTCACTGTGGCTAAAGCTTGCATCAATGTATACCCTAACCCAGGACCCTTCTGCACCCAACAGCAGATGCTTGTTTCCATTTGTGGTAATACTGCATTATTCCTGCTCTGTTCCTCAGCCTGTCTCGACTACATACAAACATCTGGAACTAACATCAGCAGATGTGGCAGTCTAAGCTGCTACACCTTGAGCTGTATAACTGCGTACACAGGCTGCACTACTAAGAATATTTATAGCAGTGCTGAAATCTGTAATGCTATGTAATAGTTTTGTAGCTGTACTGTAAAGTATTAATTTGGCACTGTTGCACTGTTATTTGTAGCTAGGTACCATTTTCCTTGTGTTTAATTTGCTGACACTAATGTGCTTGTAGGTTAGAAAGAAGATTTATAAAGTATTTTTTTTAAAAAAGCTTAAGATTTTAATTCTTTGATTTAAAAAAAGCTATGAGGAATTAAATCAAAAATCAAGAAGCACACAAAATAAGGAAGACATTTTTAGGCTGGATTTCAGAGACTTAACTGCAAAACTCATCTTAATGCTACAGGAGATATTTAGCTAAACCCTGAGCACAGCTGCAATACCTTATCCCTACAGGTCTGAAAGAGCCAGAGTCTGAGCTGGGAGGTGAGGAAGTCACAGAGCCAGGTGCCATCCTGGCAGTGAAGGTGCCTCAGGGCTGAACTTGGCTTTGAAGCGGCACATGGAAGATAAGAAATGGTGATGACCTGAATGCCTTCAGCTTTCAGTAAGGTCACTAGCAGCATGGAAGTGCCGAGTATAAAATAAAGAAGACCAACTTTCAGGAGGTTTTCAGCACCAGGGGAAGTTAGCAGCTGACATAAAGGGAGCTAGCCTAGGGCAAGCACAAGCTCAAGGCTAAGTCTGCCAGAACTGGCACACTGCTGACTGGGCTGTGTAGCAAAACACATCATCTTAAACTCTGTTTAAATATTTTGCAACAGTTGCTGTAATTTTGAAGAAGTGTTGCTTCCCAGCAGTAGGCTGTATCACTGCAAGATAAGGTCATAGCTGTCAGAGCTCTGTTTTTAGTTAAAAATCTCACTGATACAGCAGAAGTCAGAACACCAAATAAGTGTGTTTAACTTGAAGTGTTCTCAAGAAAAATGCAGTGAAACAGCGACAATTCATGTTTTCCACTTCTGACTTTTAATTGCATCATTTTGCACTTTTTTCATCTATTTTCAAGGAATCAGAATCATTCTGTGGCCTGTTCCTGGTGTTGAGCTTCACATGCCGGATCATGGATTATTATTATTTATGCATCGGTAATACCTGTTTATACAGCATTTTCTGCATAATTGGAAAATGTGCAATAAGCTGAATCAAAAACACTTTACTATGATAAAAAGGTATATTGCTGACTACTGGAGAAGTGAAGGGTAACTACACTAACCTATTTCTTTTGTGGTGAAAGGGAAGTCAGGTGGGAAAGAGGCACCAGGAGTTCAAATCCCTCTCGTCTCACGAATCCCGTACGCTGCCTTTTTCTGCATCTTTATGTTGCCTAAAAAACCAGCTCTTCAGGTAGCTTTTTATTAGTATGCAAAACGCCCAAACATTCCTTAATTCCATCTGACTTTTCATTTTAATTAATCTTGCCTTTTGGCAGGTACAACATAGGTGATGCTTTAAGGCTTCAGGGGTAATGAATGTGCACCCATCACAGGGCAGCCTGACTCTGCACCTTCTGCTACAGTCTTTCAGATCCAGACTTGCTGCAGCTACAGCCTCCACCTATGGATGACTAGAGGTAGTCCTTGGCAAGCAGCTGCAGCTTTCATTTCAGTGTCCTTGCAGAAGCATCAGAGTGGCTTTTTTAAGTAACTGGTTTTTATCCTCACCCCTGAGATAGCAAAATTCAATTTTGCCTGCACCACTAAGAAGCCTTGAGCCACTTTTAATACAAAAGTTTAGCATTAACCTTGGGACATGAGGAGAGGATAGCTGCAATAGTCCCCCATGTTGACTTAGTGTTATAAGGAATGCGAGGTCGCTGTGGTGTTTTCAGATGGGTGAAGCTGGACTGCGTGCTGCTCTGGCCTCTCCTGGAGGGTGGATTCACAGAGTGCTGGTATGCACCAGCACAATGGGCAGGAATGGAGGAAGCCCAGCCCCTTCATGACTCTAAGTTTTGTGGAGCTCAGATTCATCCTGACACTGTGGCTGCCTTAAGTATGGCAATAGCATCAATCTTTTCTCAACTGGCCATTTTATGAGTGCTTAACTCAGCCTCCAGCCCATTCTCTCAGTACTAATCCTATAAGAATTCAGGCTTTTTCACTTTACATAGATTAGTGAACTCCGTGCATGACCCGAAAAAGGAAGAGGAAGAAAACCCCAAGCTGCATGAAAGAAAAATTAAACATAACGGGGTTTTAAATGATGTGGAAAAAACCCGTCATTAGGTGCTAGTAATTTGACATTGTGGATCAGAGGATGTTGAGAATGTTTAATGAGCAAGTGCTGAAACAATGAGCTAAGAACTAACGAACTGATTAACCTGCTGGTTTCAGTAGAATGACATTCAAGCAAACAAAAATGAAAATCTTTATAGGGAGTGCCTTATGTGTCTCTCACTGGCTGCCAGCCTATTTTTAACTTCAGAGTACAACTATTAACTTCAGTCTTGCTGTGAGGTACCAGTCAGAAACCTAGCACTATTGCTATAATAAGGGATGTCTTAAAATATTTATACAAACTTATATTAAGGTTCATAGTAATTGAAGCTCAGTTCAAAGAGGCATTACTTTTTCTGCAATTTAGGTGAGATTCAACCCTGTAAAAATCAAGAATCTGGATTTGAAGTACAAGAATTACAGCTGACAGATTTTAGTCAGGACATGACTTTATGCAAGTCTTCTGGGAAGCATGTGTTTCTTGCTAGGTGCTGCACATCACTGTGCAATCGATAGGCACACAGGCTTATTTTACTTCTTTTTCCTCTTGCTTTTTGGCGCATAACTTCTTGCATGGACACTAAATGAGCACATCAGCTAATGTTCTTTACAAAGTCTGTTATGTCCAGGCTAATGTCCTTCACAAAACATTGTCAAATATTCATCTCTTCTTTTATATAATCTGTTGAACACAGGGTGAGATAAGGATAATGTGAGAGCCTGATACTGTGTTTTCAAAGGTCTGATAGACTTTTTTAAAATCAAAGAGACAGGCAAAACCAAAAATGAGACCTGAAAGAATGGAGACCGTGCAATTCCCTTCAAAAAATTCCAGAAGTTATTACCTCTACCTTCAAAAATGAAGGACCATTCAAGTCTTCCTGATGTCTGCTACTTTCCCTTCCATACAAATTAACTACACAGCTGTAAAATAGTGTGATAAGCAGTCCAGTAGCAGTTTGCCATCTGCCCTCACAGATCACTACAGTTATCTAGTACTGCTGTCAAACAGACCGAAGTAGCCTCCCACCCACCTCCCATTGCACGAACGGAACCAAACTCTTCATTAGCTGTGCTACTTGGCCAGTACTCTCTGAACAGCAAGTAACCTTAAAGAGCTGGTATAGGAAAAAACCACACCAATCCAAACAACATGATACAGTTTCTGGTCTCATTCTCCGACTAATTTTCCCAGCATCTCAGAATATATTGTCAAATCCCTTTTCTTTGCTCCTTTATAGAAGAAGGCGTTTGTAGCAGGAGCTGCTTTGCTCTTGTGTTCAACACTGTAGGAAAGTGGTTACAAAATATTGTAAAGTGACAAAAAGGGGTGAAGTTCTACAAAGCACTTCAAGCCCACCCCTCATTTTATGGGGAAGTACTGCACAATTCTGATGAATAACAGTGGTAATGCAGCTCGCTGGGAAGCTTTTAAGACAGTGTCCAAAAACCTCCCCTAGCCAGGAGAAATCCTGCAGGATCAATCTTGCACCACCTTCACTTGGGACCACAGAGAGGGACAAACCATCTAAAATCAGAATCTTCTCTCTAGTGATGGGTGAGTCAGGCCAATAATGACTAAAATGTTGGAAGCCACCTACTCCAACAAACACTTTAAAGAAAACCACCACTATAAAACAAGTCTCAGCACGCAGCAAAGTTTTTATAGCTGAGGAGCAATGATGGGGATTTATGATTCAAAGACTGATGGAACCCTAAATATAGTGACCCAAGGGGAAGTTACTTTGTTCAAATATACTCTTTCAGGCTCTAAATGCTTATAATAACAGAAACAAACACCAGGAAAACAGCGTAGTTCATCTTCACTTAGGGCTTGTCTTCACTGTACAAGCTACTCTTGAGTTAATATTCTCTTTAAGCTAGGTTTGAGTGAAAGATCACACTTCAGAATGACTCTTGGCTTTCAGAACACGTCTGCAGAGTCTCCTGCGGGCCAACCTGTGAAGACTCTGCCATGTGCCCAGCTGCCTGGCAGTGTAGCAGGCAGCTGAATCACTCTGCCAGCAGCACAGCTGGATTAAAAGTCTACTGTCCCCCTCAGCTCTGCTAGTTTGACTGCTCAGAGATGGCTCTCTAGCCTGCTTCTGCGATGTGTGCTGGTTGATAGTAGAGCTCCTTTCTGGTACTCCAGAAATAGTTCATCTGACTATGCTGTGGGCTCAGGGCTTCAAAATAAATCCCCACAGCGCATCATTAGCTTAAGCATCAGCAGCACTCCAGGCTCCTAGTACAATCTTTCTCTGCTACTGAAAAGGGAATTTTTGAAACATCACTAATCTAAGGCTGGGGCTATTCATGTGTGGAAAGAGATCACACTGGGAATAAAATGTGCGTTTAACTCAGAATTTAACCATGCAGGAATACATTCTACGTACTGTTCAGCTAACAGTCCTGAAAAAAGCTTCCCACAACATAATGGAGACTGAACTGCTCTGCACCTTTGAGTAGCCGGTTGCGCCTGTGCAAAGCGACACAACTACTGTTTGCCCTGCAGAGAAACCACACAGCAGTGGTGCTCTTGGCTTTGCTCAGGTGCAAAAAGATGGGACATTGTGTTATAGGAACTTGCCATGTTCATCTGGGACAGCATGCAGAGTCCAGAGATAATGCTGCCAAACTGTTAATAAGTTATCATTAGTGGTATTCACATCTGATCTAAAAATGGCCATGAATAGAAACATCTATTGATTTTACACATCCTTAATTTGCAACACTTCTCTATAGACTTTATTTCATGGTGATATGAACGATCTCTTAAGGATTATTTCTTCACTAATGATTTAAAGATCCTATGCAAACTACTTCTGTTGTGCTGTAACACTATAAGGAGGTTGTTGAGACAGGCACCAAATTAATGTTTGTATGGCTAGAGAATAACAGGTACTGTTGCAAGTTAATTACTGCTTCGCCTGGCTGACGCCTTCAGCAATGCCTTCAGCATGCCAATTCAATGCATCTTAATACTGTATTCCTGAGACTAAAGAGTTAAAGAGACCTGTTTTCCCATGATGCCATTTAAGCGAGCTGTTCACTTGAGATGATAGTTTCGAAAAAGTATGGTTCATGGAGGTGATGAAACAGAAACTAGAGAGAAATTTGACTGGCTGCGGTGATAGGAAATACATGAAAAAGGACCTGTGACAAATTGCAGTAAGTTCAAGTCAACTATTCCCTGTGCCTTAAAAGGTACCTTAGCACAACTGGCTACTTCATACCAATAAAATATATTTACCGGTGTTGTTTTAACTGTATGGTACTAAGCTGTGGCTTGTTTTTTTTTAATTCTTCTTCTCCTCCTTCCTCTCAGGATGAAAAGAATCAAGTATTAACAACAAACATCTGGTTACAAATGGTGAGTTTTGAAACAAAGCATCTTCCCCTCCCCTTTGGTCTTTGAGTTTAATCTGGTGAGGGGGTTGAATTTTAAGAAACTTTCAAGCTTTTGTTCTGTCTCTTGCTACATCGTGGACAAAGCTAAGCTAAATGGAATACTGTAAGGATGTGATTTAGTTTTGATGCTGTTTCAGGTATTTCTGAAAACTTTTAAGAATTTAAGTCACTAGTACTTTGAGTTACTTATCTAAGTAAGTTGCCAACTCATTGCAGTTGATTTAGTTCTGCTAATCTCTTGATTGTCTTAAGGTACCGGTGTCCTAAGAGGCCCAGGTAGAGTAACTGTAGGTGCAAGTGCCTTATCACCCATTTCAACCAATCCATCATGTTGTGGTAAATCGTTTGGTTGTGAAAGAGAACTATCCAAGCAAGAAACACATTTTCTCTGTAATAGCTCTTCTAATCAGTACTCTGAAAATCGCCAGATGGTTCTTCCTGATACAGAGGGAAAAACTGTTCCAGAGAGGCTTATTATCTCCTGGAAGAGGAGATACTCAGATACCCTGAGCTGTTTTTGCTATTTTAATCCGCATCGAATGTAGTTCAGCTGCAGTAGAGACTGTAGCTCTAAAGTTAAAACAAAAAGAGGCAGATTGTGTCCAGCTGGCTGGGTAAGCACTTTGTACACATGGCTAAACAGAACAACTGTACAATCTGCTTAACATTAATACAGACTTCAGTATTCAGTTTTCTGCCACCCTTTGACTGTCTTTACATCATTCAGTGGCGCCCTATGCTACATCGTATCATTCGTAACAATTCCTAAAATAAGTTAGAATAAAATTGGATATATTGATATCTATTACTGTAATGCAATTCAGATGGAAATAAACAGAAGAGCCTGCTGCACACAACCAAGACAGTGGGCAGCAAGCTTTGGGGCAGCTGCCCGCAGCCTGCCAGCCTCAGCCCAGCAATCGCTACTCAGAAAGCGACCTGTTCTGTCACCTCCCAAAGGAGTCACCTAAAGCCAACAAGAGCTCACAGGTTTAAATGCCTCAAAACTACACATTGCTGGACTTTACAACAAATAGAGGTGCCATAAAGAGCTCAGTATTTCTACATTCCACAAAAATGAAGTGGTAGAAAATACAGTGACATTTGTCTATCAAGAAGTTCATATGGAGCGATTTACTGTAAATATGGATGTAAAATTTCTAAAAAAAAAAGAAGAGAAGAGAAGCAGTGGATCAGCTTATAGAAGCTGTGTATAGATGAGTGTGAGTAATGCACAGTCTAATTAGAGAACTGTGAATGCAGCAGGCAGTGGGAAAAAACCCCAAACCTGTGAACATTGCTGATTAGACATTATACTTTAAGATTTCTGTAAAAAACTATTATCTGTAAAGCAAAAGGAAACAGCAGTGCACAACTCAGGTCATTTGTCCACGTGACAAGGTGCTAAAAATTCATAGTAATAAATGAATGGGATAAACATGGAAGTGCAGGCCAAGAAATTGTATAAGTAAAAGCTTTACAGAAAGTGTGTGATGAGTGCTATTAGATGTGTTGCGTGCAGCAATACGGCCAATTACAAACGCTGTTCTAGAGGTACAAGAATGTGCTTGAATACGTGCAGTGTGAGGCTGACTGGGGACTTGTTTGGTGTATCAAACTGAAACTTGCCTGTGACAGCAACGCAAGGAATTATATAGAATATTTGATGTGAATACCCCATAAGAATGATCAATAACATTACCTCCACAGTACTCCTTAAAAGTATTTTCTGACCATAATGTCTGTCAGAGATTTTGACAAGGGTCACTAGACTGCTGAAAGGAAAAGTATCGTACATTTACTCACCCATTTCAAAGTTTACATTTAAAAGACTAACATTTGGCATTGCAATAGCACCGTAAGTCTGAGAAAGTTTTCACCGTAAGTTATATGATGCCTACACCTATGTAAAGTTATGTAAATAACATAATATGGGGGCAGAGAGAGGCACAATATAATGAAGCATAGAAATTATAAGAAAAAATAAATTTTGTGAGACAAAATGAACTTTATTTCCTATTTATACCTTTTGCACACAACAGTAACCACACTTGTATCCCCAACAAATCATCTGCTTAGTAAGGGGTGAAGTGCAACCTCTGTTTCAGGAAAATACAGTAGCTCATACTAGTGTTTCTCAGGAGACTGGGAGGCAACCAGCTTGCTAGAGCTGCCATGGTACTCAGCTGCCTGCAGTTTGGGGCAGCACTCATGTTGATGACTCTGCACGACCATGTTTCAATGGCAGTACCTGGGATTTAGTTGGTTTGACTGAGACAGACTCTCTGCCTATTCCAGCAGTGAAGGATGGGTTGAAGGGCACTTGGAGAGTACCAGGGCAGGTGCCTCCAGTGCAGTAAGAGCCAGCCAGGAAGGAAGCTTATGGACTGCTGCCCCAGTGCAGTGCTGCTGAGTATCTGCCTCCCAGGTTGCCTAGTTCAGGCCACAGGAGCTGCTAAGAGCTTCTGTACCAGCAGTAACCGTCCTGCCATTTCGGTTGTTTTCCCCATCAGCAGTGACTGTTGGCTGCTCTACCTTCTGTCTATAATCAAATCATTACAACTTCAGAATTTCCAACAACAGAAAACAAAGTTGCCTATAAAGAGAAACATAATTGGAGTTTATGTATGAACTGTAAAAGAAAATGTTCTATCTCAAATTGGCACCTGAGACAGCATGAACAAGAAATAATAAATAAAATTTACAGGCACCCCAGATCTTCTTTTATAGGCTGTTATGTGCACTGCAGTGAATTGAAAATTAGATTTTTATGCTGTGAGCTCTAGGTGGCCTAATTCACCTTTTCCAAATATTTCACTGCCTGAAGCTAAATAGTATCTCTTTGACAAAAGAACACCTATTGTTTCAGGCTATCCAGTACCTGGAAAATTACACTAAGTCAGCAGATGAGATGAGCTAACTTACTTTTTGTGTGTATGTCTTAGTACTGGACAGATCATTATCTACAGTGGAACGTGTCTGAATACCCGGGAGTGAAGACCGTCCGTTTTCCTGATGGGTTGATTTGGAAGCCAGATATTCTTCTCTATAACAGGTAGATACACTTGATTAATGTGGGGAAGGAGAGAAGATCGTAGAATTATAGAATCACAGAATAGCCCCGGTAGGAAGGGACCTCCAAAAGATCAACTGGTCCAATCTTTTGTGGGAAAGGGGGCCTAGATGAGACTGCCCAGCACACCCTGGCCAGTTGCAAAAATAAGGCAAGGCAAATGACAATCACCTCATCAAAATGCCTAGGTTTTGAAATACTTTTCCCAAACTTTATAGGTTTTTGACTTTATAGGTTTTTGGAATACTTCTGTTTACACAACAGAAGGTCATATTGCAAATACTTTGCAAACAACGACATTCTCCCTACCACCAATTCTAGTTAGGTTTTGTGAGATTATTAGAAAACTAAACTTTTCTGGCTGTGTTTAATGCACAAGTAGTGATAATTTCCTCTTAAATTATTTATTTGGCCTAAAGTTTACTGGTGAATTAAAACCTGTCTTTTGACTGCTTGTTTAGTTTTAGTTCTGGTTTCACTAGAGGCAGGATAGGTAAATGACAGAATGTATGTTTGTATTTTCCCATGTCCAGTTTTGGTGTCACTCTTTCTTCCTGCTACAAAAGTAGCCAGAATATTTGCTGTTCTCCTTTTCCAACTATCTATTCTGAGTTGGGCTTATTTCATGGACAGACAGATTGCCATCAATCCACTGCAGAACCATTGGCTTACGTTGGGGGATTCTTTGGCTGCACCATTGGGTTGTCAGAAGCTGGAACAGGCTGCCCAGGGAGGTGGTGGAGTCACCATCCCTGGATGTATTTAAAGAGCAGGTAGACGAGGTACTTAGGGATATGGTTTAGGGGGTAGGCAGGAACGGTTGGACATGATGATCTCAGAGGTCTTTTCCAACCGAGCGATTCTGTGATTATATGATAGTTCCCATGGTGGAATTTATTTCGTTTGAAAAGATAAAGCACCAAGAGCTGTCTGCTCTTGAACAACTCGCCTTTTTCAGGAGTTGTTGTGGGCCTGTGTGCTGTTCCCCACGTACTGGAAAGACCTTACATCTGCTTTGTACACGTTGTGCTGGCTCTTTTGTGGAAAGCTGGATATGTTATTTTTTGCCCACACAGATGACGTGAGCCTTTTGTCTTCCTGATGACTTTGTTCCTCTGTTTCTCTGCCATATGTCTACTAAGAAGACAACCCTGCTGTGTTTATCAACCTGATTCCCTGTCCCCACTTCAGGAGCTGCTCTTTTTTTGCAACAAGACCTAGAGAATAGCTGTACCCAATGTGTCAGCTGCAGTTACACTCCCTCTTGCCATTTGATGATCACTTTTATGATCAATGTCACTGCCACAGGTATTATTGTATTGTAATGCTGTGATAGCAGCACTCAGTGACAGCATTTGTCAGCCACTTAGTACTTCTCTCTAGGGCCCACATTACCACTTTGCTTACAGCATGCTGCAGCGCTTCTCTCAAAGGCACAATTAACGGTAAATGATTTGAGGTATCTCCACTGGAGTTCACCATACTTACAGTAACTGCCTGTCAAGATTACTTCTTGTTTCTAGTGTAAGCATGGTAATTAGCCCTTCAGTTGTCCATACACCAGCCTAAAAACCTTTCAAATTCTCTGTACACAAAATGGAGCAACATGCAGCCTGGACAGGTATTTTTGCAACATTAATCTTGCTTAATTATTTTTTCAATGCAAATTTGTTCTCTTGAGCATTTATTCCTAGCTACCTTGGTTCTGTAAGTGACAGCATTCTTGGGAGAATCTCAAAAATCATGCATTCATTTCTATTCTTCTGCTGATTGACACACTGTGTATGCCATAAAACCGTTACTCTAGAACAGCAGTTTAGAGGTTTCCAAAAGCATGAATTAGGAATATTCTTCCTTATATATATCACATATCTGAGAGAGACTGTGTGTCTCTGAGGACTTGTGCTTCGGTATTTAAAGTAAGTATATCCAACATGAAAGGGAAACTTTTAAAGAGAATAGTGATATTAATACATGCTAACTGTAGCTGAAGCACGTTATAGACTAAGAAAGGTAACCTGAAAAACTGAAAACACTATTTTTCTGTTAATACAGGTTTTTGGATCTTGGGATCGTTAACTATAGTACAGTCATGAAGTAGTTATTCTACAGTGTTTCTATTTTGAACACATATTTAATCCAAGATCTTACTCAGAGTTTAGTCAGAGACAAAAGCTATTTAAAACAAATCCTTATTCCTGCATGAAATTGCACTGGGAATTTCACAGTGTTCTTTTACAGTGACATTGTATCTTGAGATAGATGGTTTCAGTTTCTATACACTCACTAGGGACATTGATCTGCAGATACAAAGAAAACTAATGAACTATAAATTAATATTTCATTTTGATGAGTGCATGTTTCACTATGTCTTGTATCCTTACACATCTTGCTGCAGTCTCATATAGAGAAACCTGTGACAGCTGTATTAAACTTTACAACCAGTCTATCGCGAAGAGACGGGGCCAGTTTGTACGTAGCTTTTCTGAGGGAAGACAATCGTGGCCTATGCACAAATTCCAGGATTGACTGCGTTAGTGCCATGTATGGCTCTCTTCCACTTTTTGAGTTTTACTGGACTTACTGGAAGTGCTCATTTCTGGTGGTATTATTTTCCAACAATTTACCACACGGTATTCAGTATTTCATGAAAAAACAAAAATTCTGGTAGTTATGTCTCATTTTAACAGTTCCATTTTTCTACTTTTATAAACTTCTGATTCTCCAGATAGGTCCCAGTGGGATTACATCTGCTAGGTACAGCTCTGTCATCTCAATGTACTGCAGTCAATATCTGTTTTCAAGTGGTTATACCCTGAAGACAAAATGTAGCAGAAATGGTTTTCTATCATTGCATTTAGCACAAAGTGTCATCAAAGGCTTAGCTACTTGGTGCATTCCCAGTTGAAGCACTGCCTTTCAGAAAACAATTAGAAGCGCTGCGTAGGAAAACATATATGCTCCTTTTCAGAAAAAAAGAATTTAGTATTAGAGTCTGAGTACCTCTTGATATTCTTTTAAGAATGTGTCTTATGAAAAGCAGAGTCACATGGCAATGAAACCTAGGTTCCTTGATCACTCGTGTCCTTCTGAAAATTTGATTTTTGCCAATTACCAGAAACAGCAGCAAGGTTTTCGAAGCAACCCTCTAGTGCTTAACTGCCCTCTGCTCAAGGGGAAGAGAACAGAATTTAGCCTAGGAGACTAAGAATTTTATTTCCACTTCACAGGTAATTTGTGTGCCATGGATATTTTTACATCCTACTTGTTTGAGTTTCATCATGTAGCATTTATTAATTTCAAGTCAAAGCAAGGTCTCTAATGGGACTTAAGCACATGTATGAATGTGTTTGTATATGATCCTTCTTTCTGCTAGAATTAGGAATATTTAATTTTCTCCCCATCTCAGATTCTTACTGTATTTTTCTGATAATGTTTTAGAAGGGGATTAGAAAATTATGAGCTACTAAACCACTAATGAGCAAAGAGACGATGGAGACCTGTCATATTCAGATCATCACAGAGACAGCACGAGTTTTCAGATGTACAAAAGCCCAGACTGCAGCAAGGAGCCAGACCCTGAGGCTTGTGTGACCTCCTTCACCCTGCCCCAGAGCGGCTGGCACTGTATTTGCCTTGTGTGCCAACCCATCCCCACAAGGTGACTGTTTGGAAACTACAAGTGGTACAACAAAGTGCAGTAGCCTGTGCTACTCATTCTGCTTATCCCCTGCATGAAGGAAAGCCCAAGAAAGGAGCCTATGTCTGTAATTAGGGCCAGCAGCCATCAGACGTGAACTTAGTACAGCAGTTCCTGAAATAGCAACCATCTTCCCAGTACTTTCTATGCAATTTAACCTAGGCGCTCATTTCAATAACTGTGACATCTTCTTGAATACCTGGGTCCCAAACCTTAAAGGATGTATAGATCCGAACTTTTTCACTGTAAGCGTGACAGAGCACTGGCCCAGGCTGCCCAGAGAGGTTGTGGAGTCTCCTTCTCTGCAGACATTCAAAACCTGCCTGGCCATGTTCCTGTGTGATCTGGTCTGGTGATCCTGCTCTGGCAGGGGTTGGACTGGGTGAGCTTTTGAGGTCCCTTCCAGCTCCTAATGTTCTGTGAATATACGAGTATATATCCATTGCAATGCTAAATAATCTAAACATCTTTCACAGAGTGATTTAAGTCTTTAAACTTACAAAAATAAAAGGAAAGTCTTTATTTCATAACCTAAGTATTTGAAAATAGGTTGTTATTTTCCATCTAGAAGTTCTTAAAATTTTAATGCCTAGTAAATTCCTGGGTCATCATATCAGGTGTAGTTCAGATATTCCTTGGCAGCACCATTCTCCAAGTAACATTATGAATCTTTTCTAGAGACTAGTAAGAAGAGCACATCAGGGCAGTCCTGGCCGGCACCACTATACTGACACCTCTGCTAGGGCTGGTTCTTGGGGTGGTTTTTGCATGTGGGGTTTTTTGTTGTTATTGTTGTGTTTTGGTTTGGTTTTCTTCTGAACCCAGTTTATGGGTTCTGAAGTAGATAATGAAGGCTGGAGCTGCACTAAAGACTTATGTACATGTAGTAATAATGTTCACCCCTGTAGAGGGGTAGGATGAGACACTGGAGTCGCCATCTCCTCTGTATTCATTAGCTGCCGTTACTGTAGACAGCGAGAGAACAGATTTCCCTGTACAGCTGCTTGACAAGTTTTTTAGAAGTGCTTACTTTCCAAACGGAAATCAATAGAGCCAAGGCACTGTAATGAATGTAGTGGGATAGGCGAGCAGCGAGGATGTGCTGGCTCACCTTCACTTACAGCTGTTAATCAGGAACAAATCCAGTAGTATCGGGCTAGTGACTCTGAGGCCACAGAAACTGGCAACAGGAGAAAAGCTGTCAAGTTTTTGGGGAGAAATAATCCTTTTATGAAGAACAGATTAATCTCAAATATTCTGCAGCCAAAGAGCATAACTCATTTTCTTTCTTCCCTGTTCTAGTGCTGATGAAAGATTTGATGCTACATTTCACACCAATGTTTTAGTCAATTCTTCAGGACATTGCCAATATCTGCCACCAGGTAGGCTGCTTTCCCGTCATAAATTTCGCTAACTCAGACTACTTATGTATGGCATGGTTTCAAATTTGACATCAATTCTGATTTTTTTTTCTTTATTTATCTAGCTAGCAGCATCTGATAGATTTAAGCCTAGATGAATCACGAACTACACAGTTAACACTTTTGTATGATAACCACCATACAAGATACATTCTTATTCCAGTTCTGTAAATTCTTCTGTCACAATGCATTATTCAAGTAGTAAGTATAAAAGAAGATTAAAAATAAAAGCACTTAATATTAAAAAATATTGTTAAATTAAGCCATGGTAATGCCTCTTAATAAAAAGTTATTTCATAAATTTAGCTGTTTCTTCTATTAATAAGTTATTCTTTACAATAAGATGCTTAGTAACATCTTTGATGTATCTTCTACTTGAAATGATTCACTGGATGCTTCACCAAAACAAGTTTTAGTCTGAAAGGGATGTAGTCTGTGTTTGATATTTATTTGGTATCAGAAATGTACCACTGGATGTGTAGCAGTGGAGCATTGTCTCTGCTCCCAACTCAATTAGCATAATTCTTAGAATTAACTCTTACTTTTCTTTTAGAAACTACAGCAATAGAGCTAAGTGCTTTCCAGACAAATCAGTTTTTCCATCTAAAATCCCCAGAAGATTTCAAGGGCTTCTCTGTTACTCTATTTTTTTTTAAGATGTTCCATTTGGTTTTGATTCAATTCTGAATGCTGCTAAATGACACAGGGCCTGACTCAGCAAGTGAAAAATAAGAAGCTAGCTTTCCTGAATAAATCAGAATCATGTAAATCTAATAAGACAGCAAATAATCTTTCATGATTTATCATATTATTCTGTAGAAGAAATAAGAAAAGCAGATTGCAGATTCTGCTTCATTTCTTTTGAAATACAGTATCTAGAAATCTGAGCTCCTCTCTAGATATTCTCCCACTGTACTCCAAAATGGAAATGTAGTTCAAAAATAGTTTATAACATCAGTACATTGGTGGTGCAGTTCTTTCCTTTCTCTATGCCTGACTTTTGCTATTTACATGCCAAGACGCAATTGAGATTAAATATGCTTTACAAGTAAAAAACAAAGGGCGCGATGTAGAACAAAGTCCGGTTTCAAAATGTGCAGGAAATTACGTGGAGCAAGCATTTAAATTAAGTGTTCCTGTTTAAAATCCCCTCTAGGCATTTTTAAAAGCTCATGCTACATAGATGTCCGCTGGTTTCCATTTGATGTGCAGAAGTGTAACCTGAAGTTTGGATCCTGGACTTACGGCGGCTGGTCCTTGGACTTACAAATGCAAGAAGCAGATATATCAGGCTATATCTCAAATGGAGAGTGGGATTTAGTAGGTAAGCTCTTGATTTCTTATTTACACTGAGAACTTGCAGCCTTGTCTCCACTGCCGAAATGGATGGAATAATGATTGGGAAATGAAGACAGAAATCAAATTAATAAATAGTCTAGCTAGCAATAGTTGAAATTCTGAGAGCAGATGTAAGATGAAACTCCACATTAAAAAGTAGGTGACAAAATTGCTGCTTGAATTCAGTATTTTTTATCTGATTTTCCTTTGTTATTTGAGAAAGATTACTTAATTGGGAAGTAAGCTTAAAGAAGTAGTTTTACCCATAGTAAAACTTTAAAAGCTACATGTATTGTTTTTTAAAATAATCACTACATAATATAAAGTTTATTTACATTAATTTCTGGTTTTCTTGCTTCTCCCTCCTAACACAGGAATTCCTGGGAAGAGAACTGAGAGTTTTTATGAATGCTGTAAAGAACCCTACCCAGATGTAACATTCACAGTAACTATGAGACGCAGGACTCTCTATTACGGACTCAATCTTCTTATACCTTGTGTTCTGATTTCTGCACTTGCTTTGTTAGTTTTCCTGCTACCAGCAGACTCGGGAGAAAAGATCTCATTAGGTAAATCCTTAATAGGATATTGTAAATATGACCAAACTAAAAGAAGTTGTCCTTTTTAAAGTTTTTTGAACAGGCTTAGGCAAGGAGGAGTAGCTCGTGTACGCTATTATGGCTCACGAGCTATTTTTACTGTTAGATGCTGAAGCCGTGTGAGGTTTAACTCTTGCTCTTAGCTTAGGGTACATTGAAGTTGTGAAATGGAGAAATTCCACCCAACCAAGTAGAAGCATGACAATTCCTGACTACCTTCCTTAAGAAGCAGGGTTTCATTTTTTCATGTTTATTTGCTGAAGAAAATTCCCACATTCACTGAGCAAAGCTTAAGTTTACAAATATGCACTTAAACACTTGAACATGGCATTCGTCTTCATATTTCCTTTTCACAGCGAGTTGTATTAAGAGCCTAAGGTGCCTTCTCAGAAAGACTGATTCCAACTGCTACTATTCTAATTTTTAAAGCAAAGTTTAACTAAAGTATTGGTTTGCGAAACAAATCTGATGACTTTCAAGTACTTGATCCTTAAAATGGAGATTAAACACCTAACGGAACTTTTTGCCCCATAGAAAACTGCAAACACACTGGCTTCTCCACTTAGTGAACATAGCTGTTAAAAGGTAGAAACACAATTGACATTTCTCCAGAACATGGTTTAATTGACTGGTAGCCTCCCTAATCAAGAAGTCCCTCCTCATATTTTAAGACTAATTCTTTGTTCTTAAATCCTTTTCCACCTGACAATGACTCCTTATCGTTTAAGACTAGTCCTGAGAAAAGAGCTAAGCCTTGCTCCAGAAAGATGGGAACTCATCACTGAGCAACAGAAGTCAAACTCCAAACATCAACAGCCAAGACTGCTTGGGCATAGCCATGTGCAGGACCCAGCAGCTAATGTCAAAAGATATCAAAGGCTGTTCAAGACAGCAGATCTGTTTTTCAGAAAGATTATGCATTACACTACCTGTAGCTTCTACACCAATTAATCAGGTGTCATATGCTCAAATACTCAGAATCACACTACGTTTCTAAAGCAAAGCAGAAAGAATTACCTTGATGTACCTCAGCTAATTAGAAAATGGTGATAAAAGCTGCAGTTACAAGGATCTAATATTATATGTGTCTGTGCAAGCATTGGTACTAGTTTGGGAGCACTGCTACCCTGAACTTGAGGTAGCACGAGAAAGGATAGGAGTAACACTAATGTGCTAGTGCGAGGATAACAGTGGGAAAGCATCTTGCAAAGAGCACTCCATTCATTTTCCACCTCTTACTGCCTTGTAGTTACAAGCTACTGATCTAATTTCAAACTTCATGTTTATCTTTCAGGTATAACAGTTTTATTGTCTCTTACTGTCTTCATGTTACTTGTGGCTGAAATTATGCCAGCAACATCTGATTCTGTGCCCTTAATCGGTAAGCTAACTACAGCTTTTATTCATGTTTAGTTTTTGTCAAATGAGGTGCAGTGACTTTGCATCAAGGCCAGCAGTGAGGCAAATTGCCACCTATACAATGGCCTACTGCTACTGAATTAGAAAAATGTTGCAAACTGATGAAAGGCTCTGATTGATGTGATACAACTTCCATACTCTCTGCTCTGAACAAAATAGGTTCTTTATTTTGGGAAAGCGTAAGGGAGTCAGTTTTCCATGGAAGCTGTTGCTGCAGCTTCAACACAATTGGCCAGACATTAGGAATACAACGCTAAACATGACTAAATTTTTCCATTATAATTGCTTAAACAGAAAGAGAAACTTTGCAAAGGAAGTACTAGTCAGTCTCCACAATACGGGTGAAAAAACATTAGAGGACAATTATTTTCAGCATTGCATAGAAAAGGCAGGTGCTCAGTTCCACAAAGACAATTACTAAAAGCTCCAAAATAACAGCTGCTCTTTCTACTTTTGAGAAATCTTTCACAAGTACCTAAAGTAGCACACGTAGCACTACACTGGAAAAAGAACTTAACGCTATGCATGTATGTATGGACACACATCAACACCCTGTACAATAGCTACAAAGCAATATCAGCCAAAGTATATTGCTGTAATTGTCTGTTTATTTTGCAGCTCAGTATTTTGCCAGCACTATGATTATTGTTGGTCTTTCTGTTGTTGTCACTGTTATTGTTCTACAATACCATCATCATGATCCAGATGGGGGGAAAATGCCTAAATGGGTAAGGTTTGATTTTCATTCATTATCAATTGCATGTGTCCAGATAAATGCGATAGCTAGTGATCCGTGTTTACTACTTACTGTTAAATACATAAATCCTTCCTAAACATTTTGTTTTGAAAAGTAGTTTCAGCAGAAATGAGATGTGTAGATACTTCTTGTGTGGTTGGCTTCTTAGAAAGCCTGTGTGTGCAAGAGAGAGAATGAATATACCTCAACTTGCTTCTAGATTCAGAATCACCTTCACAACAGCTAGAAGCACCTCAGAATTTTGCTATCAGTGATTTTCAAATAAGCTGTAGATGTCAAAAGTGCAACAGGTAGAAGGAAAGAGTAAGGTGCTTATGGACATTATAAATGCATGAAATACACTGGCCTCAAGGTGCAACTGCAGCTGCTACATATTTAGCTGCTGTGCATACAGAAACATCAATAACCTAAAAAGCACTTTCTAAAGGTGACTGTTAAAGCAGAAGTGAAACTTGCTCTGAAAATCCTCATCTTTACATCTCTTGTCAAGAACATAGTAAAGCGTAGAGAAAAAAATCAAGGTTTTTTTCTAGGCACATGAGACTTTCCTTATAATGTACTTCTACAAGTGGCTGTTTTTAGAGAGAACAGTGCAGTGATATTGGATTACTAAATATTGGCGAGTATCATCAGCTAAGTGTCCACTCTTCCTGACTTCACCCAGCTCATGGCAGCAGCAAACATAGATATGTTTGATGACCTAAAGCAGACAAATGTTTAGTACTGAGTCAAACATCCTCAGAAAACAGAGTAGTTGAAGTTGAGAAGTAAGCTTTAGTGTTGAGAAGCTGAAGTCCAAAAAATCTTGGTCAGAATCTTGGGTCAGGCTCTCAGTTAATGGAATATTATCCTTCTTAGTGAAGCTTGATAGTGTAAATAGAGTAACAGGGCAAGATCTGTCTCTGATTGGGATGTTTGCCTGGATATAATATCTTGTCTGAGTGGCAATCCACAGTCAAAATAAATGGACCAAATCTAATATTAATTACAGTGTAAGATTTACCTATTATATGAGACAATAATATTTCATTAGTGCTCTGGGGAAAAAACAAAACAAAACAAATCAAACCACCGCAATGAGCTCTTAAAATCTGATTGAAATAAATTACATCTGAACTGGAATAGTCTCTGGCTTGCCTGCACTTTCTGTAAGGCTGGATTAAGGCAATGTGGAAACCAATGAAATCATACGCACTGATTAAGTTTGCAAAGTATTTTTTTTAAATCCAGGTATTTTTTCTCCATCTTTTCTCCATGCTATATCCAGATCTGTTTTCTAAAATCTGCAATCAACTGTCATGAAGGCAACATGAGAACAGAGCCAAAACACTGTAAAGCATGTTGGTCCAGTCCAGTCTGTGTTTTAGCAGATCCCTCCAACCAGTAATGTAATGTGATTTTAATATTAGAGCACAAATAGAAGTGCAAGAAGTGTAATTTATTGACTACAGTCTAAAGCAGCGCTATTGGAGATTATTAAAAAGTAACTCTTATTCAGTTATAGTTTTTTTTTAATTTATGGTTTCTAGTAAAGCTAGGAAAGGCTGGTATCTCACTGTTGAAGCATAAGGAAAAATCAACGCTATGCAGACAGCCATCCGAGGAGGGCATACTCCCAGTAGTGATAGTCAGCCCGAGGCAATCAACAGCACTGCTAGAATAAGAAAGCAGCCTCAGTGACTGGCAAATTAATCAATTGGAAAACTCTGGGACCATTTTCTAGAACTCCCATGCAGACTAAGCAGAGGCCATCGACCAGTCACCCGGGCTGCAGAAATGCCAATAGCGCCCAAAGACAGTGGCTGTGTGAAGAGGTGCTTATTCTCAAAATTTTCTTGCAGACAAGAATCATCCTCCTCAACTGGTGTGCTTGGTTTCTGAGGATGAAAAGACCAGGGGAAGATAAAGTGCGTCCTGCCTGTCAACATAAACAGCGTCGATGTAGCCTGTCCAGTGTGGAGATGAACACTGTGAGTGGACAGCAATCCAGTAATGGGAATATGCTCTACATTGGGTTTAGGGGGCTGGAAGGGATTCACTGCACACCTACCACTGATTCAGGGGTGATCTGCGGGAGGATGACCTGCTCACCAACAGATGAAGAAAACATGCTGCACAGTGGCCACCCCTCTGAAGGTGACCCAGATCTGGCCAAGATCTTGGAAGAGGTCAGGTATATTGCAAACCGATTCAGAGACCAGGATGAAGATGAAGCCATTTGCAATGAATGGAAGTTTGCAGCCTCTGTGGTGGATCGGCTCTGCTTGATGGCTTTTTCAGTCTTCACAATCATTTGTACAATTGGTATTTTAATGTCAGCACCAAACTTTGTAGAGGCTGTGTCTAAGGATTTTGCTTAACTCCTAACTACCACCTGAAGTATGATATGTAGCAAATAAGAAGGTGTTTTTGATTGATCGCTTGTTTTTAATGAATATACTGCTTCTCATTATCCACTTTCTTTTGCCCCACTCTTTGATCCCAAGTTCCTTTCGGAAAAGTGGTACCATTTCAGAAGGGAAGCCAAGAATTTCTCCCTGGGCTGCCTCTGCGCACCTCCTCTGAGCACTCTTCTGTGGGAGATGCGAAGTGGCTGCGAGTCCTTTCAGAATGACAGAGTATTGTACCACCGCCTCTTACACATTTTTGAACTGGCTATTACAAAATAACAGGTAGGCAATGCCAGAAATGTCACTTCTTCCAGACTTTGTTATAAAAAATAGAAGGTGATCGATCTTAACTATTTCAACGAGTGATTGTAAACACTTATGTTTAGGAGAGGATTAAATCCAAATAGATAGAAGCTCAAACAGCAGAGAGAAAAGGGAAAAAATGGTTGCTTTTCAGTTACTACTTCTTACTGACTTGTGATATGTAGCTCTCCAACTCACTCATAACCAGTCAGACCCATAATTCCCTCCAAGCATTTTAGATAGAGCATCTGTGACTTTACAGGAATCTGAATTTGTCTGAGACACCAGAAACCTGGAAGTTAAGATACACCACATAACTTGTCTTTCTACATCTTTCTGGATTTGACCTAGAGGTTTGGCCTGAATTCTTTAACAGGCTTCACAATAATTTTTGTGGTGTTTACTACTTCTTCCTTCTTCCCCTAGAACTTTCAACTGATGACCTTTTTAACCATAAAACGAAAATGAAGGATTTATCATGTCTTTATACTCGCTTGTCAAAAAAAACCAACTCAACAAAACAGACTTGTATCTTTACTGTTAACTAGATTCTAATGTGGAAAGAGTAACTCTGTCTTGTACAGGCTTAAGCATAAAAGAATCTAAAGCAGAAAGAAACCAGTAAATCCTGAGATTAAGGTTTTAATTTAAAAATTAAATGTTTGATCTGTTGTATGCTTAGTCTTTTATAGAACTCCTTCTGTTGAGTCACCGTCTGCTTGTCTTTACAAGAGAACTGCATCTTTTCTGCTCGGTTTATCATCCAAAGAGCACTAATGAATAATAAAGCTTTCTTGGGTCTGATATAAACTGTATAAATATATATTTACATATACACACAGCATATACGTCCAAGGAAAGGTGAAGAAGACTTAAATACAAATTCTCTTAAATCTAGACAGACATTTGCAAAGGCAAACCTAATAGTTCATCACTTTATGTTATTTCTGATTCTGAAATTCTCCTATCAAAATATGCTCAATTTTCACGTGACTTCGATGTCTTAATGAAAAGGGCTGAGCTGAGAATACCAGGACCTGAAACTCTATGTGTACAAAACAACTGAGAATCAGTCTCTTGCTGGCACACCAGTATTCTTGACCAGCGATATGAGTGGCAAAAGATATGGGGGAGGATTACTTTAGCATTGACTGCTTGCTTTATCCTACAGAATCCTGATTTCTTGACTGAGGTCTTCAGAAGCAGAAATGGAGGCCTGTTGTTGCACCATGTTTTTACTGTGAAATAAACTCAAGGCCTCAGTTTATCTATTTTAATCCAGTTTAAGTGACTGACATGCTTATTCTCCCTAGGCAATTCTCTCCTTCTCAGAGTCTGCTCTCCTGAAAGCAGGAGAATCAAATTTCATGTAAACCAATCCTAGAGTCACCACAGGTACAGCCCATCACCCAGAGAAAAGGGCAGGAGGAGTGAAAGGAAGACAGGATCTTTCTCAGTTTGTGAATTCAGTCTTCCTGTAGGTTCATTCGTAATCTCACACAGCAAAGACATGAGCAAAGCATTCAAATTCTTGAAAGCTTACCTTGAAACTGTGTCTCAAGGTTATATGTCAAGACATTCTATTTTCAGGAACAATTATTAAGAATTAGCCATGCAATAATTCCTGCAAATACTTTCTCGTTTGCAGATTGTGTAAGAAGCTCTAAGTCCAAAATCTGAAATGTGAGTTTTGTTCATCTGTGAATAACTACACATACCACGTGGCATGTGCTGCTCTTCTGAGTAATGTTTCTAGACTAGGCTTCCTGATGCAAATGTTGGTTTGCACTGGTATTTTTCCTTCTGCAAGTATCCCTAGGTAGCTACATAGAATGTCCATTTAGTCTTTAGTAAAGTTCCAGGGTCCTCTTGGAGAAAAATTTTTTTGAGAAGACATGAAGAATCTTGGGGACTATCTTCTACAACGGGACACAACTACTGCAATCATAATACATGGCGCATGTAATATAGGAAGCATGAGAGTACCTCTCTTTCCACCAGAATCCATTTACAGTATCTGTAGAAGTCATCTTGCTAAATACAGGAGTTCTTTACAGATGGACAGAGAAAGCAATTTACAGTTTGACAGTAAACTTCATTATCAATGACAGACATGTCTACACTTAAAAACTGAAGACTGGTATTTGGCCTTTAGTGGAAGTCCTGGCAAAGTCTGTAATGCTGAGTTTGTAACGCCGTCAAAGTTTGTAACGCCGTCAGCAAATACCAGGTGTTAGACAAAGTAGCTGTAAGACACCAGCGTCAAGCCTACACTACTGCCTTTACCGCTGGCAGGATTAAGGAAAATGCACAAAGAGGACAAGTGAATCCTGTAAACATTTGACAATAAGATTATTATAAATTTTAAATACAAGCGACTACTTCTCGGTTATGTTATTTTGAATCTATGAGTTAAATTTTCCTATAACTGAGCTGAGCAAAGTTGGTATGTTTCTTGTCAAATTCTGTGCATCTTAAATATATTTGTGTATGCACTAAACGATATTTTGATCTAAATGCTGAGGAAAATATTTACAATTCTGGGCATAGAGATGGAAATTAAATACTCAATACAGTATGTGCATACAACAGTAAAGACTACATATTGATGGCAAGGATCTGCTATATTCTTAAGAGTCCAGAGAGAGGATAAGCAAGTGATTCACCACAACTAAGCTATGACTTGTCTGACAAATTCAAAAGCTCACTCTAGAGCTCAGCTGTCATGTACAATGTGTGAACAATGTATATTACTTTTTCTGTTTTTATATTGAATTGCATTGACTATTTAAAAGACTTTTTAATATTTTAAAAGAATTATTTAAGTGTTGATGCCAATAAAAGTTCCAAACATAAGATTTTAGAAGGTTAGTTTTAAATACAGATAAATTATTTAAACAGTATTTGAAATATTAAATTATTTTATATAGCAATTGATAATACTATGTAAGACTTTTTTTAAAGGTTTCTTTAAATTCTCTTTACATTCTCTCTAGTTGCAGGATGTAATCTCAGTTCACCTGTGATAATTCAACTTTTCACCTTCTTTAACAAGAAAAGAAGGTAAAGCAAAATCCTGGATTTTCTTTCCTTTTGTTATACTATTTTTTACATTAAGAAACATTGCATCAAGGGCATTAGAAAGAGATGTAACATCTGTCAGGTACTGATTGTCATATAAGCAATTCAATACCTTTTCAGTCCAGTAGAAATAAACGATTTAGATGAAAAGACTTTTGATTTGTTCTCATTTTGCTAGTATGGAAATAAACTCAAGCAATAGAAAACATGAATAGCCGTATAAGAAAGAAAAATGTCTTTGGATATATAAATCTGGGATGACAAAAAGTCTTTGATAATTAAAAATACATCTATATCCTCCTGCCAACCCAGTCCCACACCAAACACGTATTACTTGTGTCTTACATAAACAATCAAAGTCAACCAAGTAAGACTGAAATACCATGTAAGTTTTGGACTGGCCTCAATGCCAGTATTAATTTATTTCTTGAAGTTTAACACAGAAAACAGAAACGAGAGAAAAAACCCAAATCCATACCAGTTGAATAAACTGCTGGTTTTGCCAGCTGCAAATTCTCTTTGTTGGCTACTGATGAAAAAAAATACCTAAATCAGCAGAATATCCCCCAGTTGGTATGTCACCATGTTTGCTTTTTTTGCAAACAGATGAGTTGTAGTGCCCATATGCTGAAACTGCTTCCTGAAAAGCTTTCTATCTTTACAACATCCTGCTGAGCATGTGCCCACAGTAAAAATTACGGGGTGCTAAACTGAAGACTTGATTCTCTTATTGCTTCCACAAGCTTGTAAGGAACAGCTGATGACGACCAGTTTGGTCAAGGTGAGTGCACTAACTCATACAAGCAGGTAGTTGCTACTGAATCCAAGCTATCCTTGGATAAGAGCTGCCACGGATCACAGTGTCAGATATTCAGGTGAGGCTCATGCTGATGGCTTCTCACTCTTCCAAGACAACATGCCTACCCTCTCTTCTAGGGTGCTGAGAAGCAGGACATGCTGCCTCAGACTTACCGTCATACTCCAACACGGTCAGTCAGTTTAGCTCAGCACACACCAGGCAGTTTCCTGGCACTGTGCATTAACCTACCAGCACACATACCCCATCCATGAAGCATTTGTGAACAGGGATTAAAATCAGACTGCTGTCTGCTACCACTCTCTGGCATCTGGTTGGTTAATATGCAGACTGAAGGCTGCTATGGTTTAGGAGTTTATACATGAGCAGATCCAGTGCCATTGCCCTGCAGGCAATGTCCATCACAGCACTGGCTCTAGTGGCCATAAGGAGTAACAGTATCAGCCACCCAGTTTTAATTCTGCAAGTACAATCAGAATATATTTTCTCTTCAACAAAACCGATTTCTTAGCCGAGCCTCATGACACTAAAATATCAGTAAATCTTAAAAAGCGGTGAACAGAATCTGCATGTTACAGCAAATCTAACCTGACAATCAAACAGGATCTTAACAGGACTACAAACACAAATGAAAGCCTTTCACTATTATCTTTTTTTACATTGCTCTGCTGCTTAAAAGGAAACCTTAATGTTTACATAACACTTATTTTTGCTATTAAGCAATCTGCAAATGATGGCACAGAGAGAATGAAGAACAATCTCTCACACTCCAATGACCACATTCAAAAGTGCTATTTATTAACAGAACATGAAAGTGTTGAAGTCTGAAACTTAGCATCAGTGTCTTATCTATACCCTCACTGTAAAGATATCAGTAAATCATTGGGTTTTCTGAGCTGCAGCGACTTGTCCCTGTAATAAAGCTATACAGGAATAGCAGTTTAAACTACAAAATTATTCTGTTTGCATAATTTTACAATTACAACTCAAACATAAAAATTAACCAGCCATGACATTATATAATGCTACTTTGGAGTATTCATACATGAGAATACCATCCACAGAGGTTTTCTCCTCCTAACTAAACAATTCATGATATAACCCAGTGCCTCAGTGCCTGTGAAAAGTAGAGAAATCTTTCTACTGAGTCCAGAAGTCTGGGATAAGGACCATATTCAGTCCAACAAACCTCACAGCTTTCACTTATGTTATTACTCTGGTTCATGATAGGCATGCAAATGAATTAAGAATAAGCCAAACATTAAATATTTACATTAAAGTGGCTTTAGACTTGGGAACGAATAATCTGCAACCCGGAGCAAGATACACACACAACATCCCTCAGACAATATTAGCTTACTTCTCTGTACACGTGGATTACATAGAGCTGTGAAATATTTTCACAACAACTTTGTTACTATACAAGAATTCCTGTTTGAGATTGCCTTTGCTGACACAACACATTCGTTGCTCCCTGTCCTTCTTCAATTTCTGGCCAAGTGAAACCTAATCAGCAGGCTATTTTGATCAGAAGAAATGGTACAGGACTAACCTGCAGGAAGAGTATGTAAGTTTAACCCGTGACTCAAGGGAGACTGTAGTCACAAAACTGGACATTATTGTGCCAAGTTGCACACTAAAAGGAATTTGCTCCAATCTAATATCCGTGCCAACACTGCAGTGCACAGATGCCTGTCGCCATGGAAGAAGCCTTCACAGATGGCAGCAGCACACTTGCAGGGCAAAGTCAGCTTGCCAGGTCCCCTGTGTGGCATGAAAAGTGAGTAAGTTTTCCTGGTTCTTCCAACTATGATATGTACATGGGTACAACGAGAATACACTGTCTTCACTGGTTAGCACTTAGCTCAGCTTGTAAGAAATTCTTTCTTTTGAGGAGGTATTAACGTAAGAGACTTGGAAGTGATGAGTTGCAATATGTAGTGCATTTGATCTTAAGACTATCAGAAACTGGCTTAAACTGGACGAAGCTGAAACCAGGTTTGTGATATGCACAGTGGTTGTAGTTCTTTCTTACTAAAGCAGTTTTAAAACCTGTTGAAGTTAAACTGCTGCCTCTTTCTCTGCAGTTGAGCTTAAGACTCATTCATTATCCTGTCTGCAGTTAGCAAAGGCCTGTTGTAACATTGCCTAATGACACTTTACACACTGTCCATGTTGCTGATGATCAGAAGTATCTCACAGTGAAGAGACTGGAAACAAAGGCACACTGCCGAAGTATTGTATCTTTTAAAACAAGCTGTAAAGGGTAAAAAGGGCATGTGAAGGACTGACAGAGAATGGGAAGAAGCAGACTTGGTAACATCATCAACAGAAAGTTGTAACATACGTCACTAGGCCCAGACCTGTACTCCAAAGCCCAGGCAGCCATAGAAGAGATTCTTTGACCTCCAGCAGCTGAGCGACAGGCCTGTGCTGTCTGTGCCAGATGGGGGCTGAGAGAGGGCTGGTCCACACTCACTGGGGACAGAGCAGTCACAGATGGCCACACTCCACGCTGGGTCCTTAACATACATGTGCAGAGCCTCATTTGTGACAACAGATCTGAACCACACCTCCTTTAATGACATACATATGCAAAGGTCTAGAGCCGATCATCGCTTGAAGCCCTCATCCCTTTTATGTAACTCAGAGAACATCTCACCACCCTCCCCTTATTTCTGCATGTACGTATGAAGTTTGCTTCTTCAGGGAGACAGAGTTAAAACAAAACGTACTCAAAGATGTAAATAAACACTTGCAAAATATTCTGAAAAATGTATGCAGAGAAAATGTATATGTTGGCTCAAAACCACTATGGTTTCTGTTGCTCAAAATATACTGGAATTCATAGCTTTCCAGTATTTTTTCAGTTACAGTAACATGCCAGGGCTCTTAGTATGCCAGCTGATAAATGGGATGGGGGTAACAACCTTCTTGCTGAAATTTTGAAGCAATCTGTGTGAGCTGAATGGGGTATAAGTGAAAACTCCCATAGCCAGCACAGCTTTTAGCCCTAGTGCACTATAGCCTGTCTTTTATAAAAGCTCACTGTTTGTCTGCCATCATTTAATGGACTGTTCTGTGCACCCAACGGAAGCCAATCCGTAATGAATGGCACTGCAGAGATCTAAACTGTCCAACCTCAGCTCTGAAAGACTGGATTCGTGCCCACTAAATACAGTAATAAAAGGCCATTTATTTTCTCATGCACTTTCCCTAGTGCACTGAAAAATGTCCTATCTACTTGCAGCAATATAAAACCTGCACGGAGCAAACTCTGATATTTGCATCTCCAGACACTGCCTGTGTCATATTTTAACAGTAATCCTGCATCAGTGTAAACGACAGAAGGTTTAGGCCACTATTATATACAAAATACACCTTCATTTTGCAACTTCTGCAAGTTCAGACTCTTCTGCCCCTTGCTCCATAGGCCCCAAGAAAAGTGATGTTCTGTCTTCAACACAGCAGGCAGAGTAAGAGCAGCAACAGAAAGATGTTTTCTCAGAGCTGAACAATGTTGTAAAACCAGAGCACTTTCCGAATTGCAGTGTTTGTCACCTTTGATACACACATCTAATTTTGGGCTCAAAAATAACTTAATTTATTCTCCAATTCCTTGAGGTATCAGAGATGGCACTTCTCATGCCTCAGTTTTCTCATTAGTATGCAGTGTGTTTGGTCAAAGCGCTTTCATTACTAACAGTTCTCATAAAGGACCTTCACCTACTGTGAGAACAGTGAATGTTTTTAGATTGGAAACTTCAACAGTCCTTCTGTAATGCCACAAACTGCATAACCGAGTTGGAAAAGTTATCTGTGACTGAGAGCACCATGAGGTTACAGGTACTTCACAACATTTCTCCAGACAATAGCAACACTGATTTTCCCATTCATTTGACAAAAAATGAAACACTAAGAAACTCTTCCTTTGTGTTTCCTGACACACATACCCTTACACCCCAGGCATATTTGCTTTGGTAGCATGAGTGAATGTAATAGATTCAAGCCCCAAGTGTAATTATTATTACAAGATTTTTTATTTTTAAAACTTTCCTCTAGCCTAAATGATGAAATCACAGAGTAGCTAGAACCCAGCATAAGTGATAGCAGACCAAAGCTAGAAAAGCAGATGTACTTAAAGAAGCTGGTTAAGTGAGATGTATTTTTCACTACAAGGGTAGTTCAAAGGAAACTGTAAGGCAGTAAATTTTCAGTTCCCACACTGCAGAGAGGACTCAATCTGCTCTTCTGCGACAGAGCAGAGCATGAGCTCTTGCTGAGTCAGAAAGCTGCTGGAGATGAGCGAGTGTGGAAATGCTGGTTCGCATGCAGGCAAAGTGAGTCATATTGCCATTCGATACAAGTCAAAGAAAAGACTAGGCAGTGCTTTAGCAAAGGCAAAGAGCTGTCCCTTCTTGCCTATCCACCTAACAAGACTGTAAACACAGATGAAGAACAGTCTACCACAGTGTGCTTGGAAAGCTTTATGTACACTCTCTCTCTCTATATATGTATTTTTTTAAAAAATAAATATAAATACACACATACAGCCATGCCAGAAAAAGGGTATTTTCTACTTAAGGTGCAGGCAAGTTTTGTTTACCTGTAATTCACTGACTGGCAGTAGAGTCTAGGGCAAGAACCAGAGCTGAAGCAAATGTAACCATTTAATGTCTGTTACTATATACCACCTAAATATTGAACAAAATATTTATCTCCTTTTTTTGGTTAATTTTGTGCCTTTATTGTCTAAACTGTAAAAGCTTTAAGCTTTTCATGCAACTAATTTTTAGGTAATACGATCAAAGCTGTTTAAATGCCTTAAGAACCTCAGCCCCATTTTCAGAACAGATATGGACTCTTAGAACTGAAGGACTCTTATTCTCAAAGGCAGTTGAGTGTTTTTAAGAACTTGGATCAAAAACATTTTTGGAAACAGAAGCCTGGTGAACATTCATTTCCACTAGCAAAGTCACTACATGAAGCATACTGAAGAACTTAGGTGGAAGGAAGCAAAGCTCACACAATCACTGGTACTGGTGTCAGTGCAAATGTACAACTGTGGTGTGTGATGCACAGAGCTGGGCAGCAGCGTGGTACTGATTATACACTGATCATTTTCCTTCCAACATGAATTCCCCCACTGCAAATGCTGGTGGAGTTATACCAGATGAAGAATTTTCCCTGTAAATGAAGCTGGTCTCTCAGGACAGCTGAAGAACTTTGGTTTGGATGACCAGTGCCTCTGAAGAGATAAACTGCATTTATTATGATTGCAGATAAGATTCTCAAGACATAGAGAGTTTCACTATTTTATCTTTATTAGTACCTTATATTCATTATAAGGAAATGAATTTGAAAAGATGAGGGAACTGAATTGGAAAGGAAACCTCATTATTTAAGGTAATGTATACTAGATCTGCAAACATCAAGAAGGACAAGTAATATTAATTTACCCAACGTTGAAACTTGCAAAATGACTGCAGCTATTTCATCCCAATTTCACCGGAATATTCAAACCAGGCAAGCCCTAAATAAGCCAAACTCTCCCAGCAGTCCTGTCACAAAATCGCCATTGGTGCTGTGTTAGATTTATGGTTGGACCTCATGATCTTAAGTGTCTTTTCAAACATACATGACTTTATGATTCTATGTGTACCTTTTTGGTTCCAGAAGACATCATGCATGCTAAGAGAGCACCAACTTTCTCATGTTCATAATACACTCAGAACCTGGTGTTTGGCACCTATTTGAAACAGGATTTTCTGCCACAGCTTTATCCTGCTACATTTCCACCTTGCTTCTCACTTCTCATTATGTCCCAGGACTGAATATTGATGGCTGGCTTTAAATATGAAGTAGAATAAATATGAAGAAGAGCAGAGAAGGCGGCTAGCTACTATTTACACATTGTACACACGTTGCTCAAGTTACCCTGAAGAGACTCCAGAAAACTGCAGGTGAAAAAAAAAGCTTTGCTTTAAGAAGTTGCTCACCATGACGTTGCTTATTCTTGTGAGCTGCTCTGGAATGAAGAAAGCCTAAAAATTAGTTGGTCAAAATGAGAATGGGCATATTTTGCTCTGAAGAGTGGGGAAGAGGGAAATGTGGTGGTGGTCATTGGGAAAGACAAGTGACTTCACAGTGATCATGAAGAGTGACTTAGAAGTCAAAAGGAGTGGAGCATCTCCCTTATGAGGAGCGGCTGAGGGAGCTGGGGCTCTTTATCTTGGAGAAGAGGAGACTGAGGGGTGACCTCATTAATGTTTATAAATTTGTAAAGGGCGAGTGTCAGGAGGAAGGAGCCAGGCTCTGCTCAGTGATAGCCAAGGACGGGACAAGGGGCAATGGGTGCAAGTTGGAGCATAGGAGGTTCAACCTGAACAGGAGGAAAAACTTTTTCCCTGTGAGGGTGCCAGACCATGGCCCAGGCTGCCCAGAGAGGTTGTGGAGTCTCCTTCTCTGCAGACATTCAAAACCTGCCTGGCCGTGTTCCTGTGTGACCTGGTCTGGTGATTCTGCTCTGGCAGGGGTTGGACTGGATGAGCTTTCGAGGTCCCTTCAAACCCCTAACATTCTGTGATTCTGTGAAGTCCTAAGAAATCAGAAGTACAAGAAGAACACACTGCAGTGGAGACAGCTTGCCCTTAGAGGGGCAGCAGGACCAGTGCCTTGTAGGAGTCTCGAATCTTTAAAGTACTATTTCCAGGTAAGTTATACATGGTTTCTCGCAAAAGTTCAGGATACTGCGAAGACCACAAGTTTAACAAAACTGATGTCCAATCGTGGGTCTAACATTCAAGAGCACATGATGGATTTCTAGATCTCAGCAGCATTCTAAGAGTTCATCTTAGTAGGAAGGAGAAGGGGAGAAAGAGCATGAAGGAGTACAGAAAAGATCTGAAAACGAGGGTTTTTACAAACAGATATGCAAACTCCTGAAAAATGGTATCTGCAAAACTCTTCAGCCAACAACCCTGATGATCATGACTTGCTGAAGAGTTACAATGGAGCTTGTGAACAGGATGACACTATTGCCCCAAGAAAACAGCTCAGCATTTTTTGGAAAAAGTCCCTAAAACTATTAGAAGGTTTCTTTGGTTTTTATTCACAATTATTTTTTTTCGATTAGTGTCCACTGTGCATAAAACTCATTAAACAAGTTATTCTTTCTTATTTTACTGAAAAGCTTGTCTAACTTGCAAGGTGAACTGACAGTCTGCTGATTCTGCAGAGACAACAAATCAGCATCAAGAAATATGACAGCCTGGAGGACGTGCTTAGGGAGCAGCAGCACTACAAGCCTGAGCAGCACTTGCTATCAGTTCGCAAAGAATTATTGTCAGTGCTTGTGTTGGTGGGTTTTGGGGAAGAAATACATCCTGTCCCCCTTACAGTCCTGCAGTAAGCACAGACAAGCTCTTTTTCATAGGTGATAGTGATTCATCCTCTAACCTGGCGTACCTCCTCTTCCTCCTGTGCCTTCACAGCATTTGATAGCCTTACATGGCCTAACATGATTGGTATTTACACAGAGATTTGTAAGAAGCCCACAAATTGTTCCTGGTGGAATTCATTAGCTCCTCATATTTCCTTTGCGATTTACTGGCATCTGCATTTAAAACAGCAGCCGCTGGGCTATCAGATCTCCTACTTTCTCTCTGGAAAAACACTTAGAAACTTTGATGAAAATAGCCTAATAAAATATACTATGTGTACTGATAAAAACAGAGCATCTACTTCATAATACAAAAGCAAGGGATCGAGTTTAATTTCATGTAAGGCTCTTGTAACATTCAGCACATTGTTTACAGGAAGAGTGAGTGCTTCTGCTTCCAGAGAGCAGAGTATAACACATTTACCAGAGACCAATTACTGACCGCTTCCAGATGCTACTACATTAGATGTAGCTATCTTTATGATAGTAATTTTCTACTGCAAGCTAAACTGACACATGCCTGAGCAGAAATGTACTCAGCTAAAAAACCATTGGGGAAACCAGCTGATGTCATGGGGAAAGGACGCAGGTTGGGGGTATTTTGGAACACCTCAGAGTAAAGATAGAAACTGTGCATTAAAAAATGATGTGATTGTACCATTTTCATGTGGAATACCACACACTGCATGCAAAAGAAACATCAAAGGTGGAACAGTATGGCACAAGTACAGTGTTATTAACCTGAAAATGTCTGTGAACTATGTATGTGAAATATTAGCACCAAGAAGATAAATACAGGTTTTTTTTGTCAACATATTAATTATTTACAGCATGTAAAAAGTTGTTACTATGCACATATTAATTCTATTTGAACATTAGCCATTACTTTAGTACTCCTCTTCAAATTCTGCCTGCACCTACAGCCACATTATCCATTTGCAGGATTCACAGCTGCCAGCAGTCCTTGTTGCATTAATACATACGGGAGATGCTCCTAGTACCAACGCAACTGAAATGGCAGATTCAGCTTTCAGCTCTCAGAAAAGAATTGCACAACCAAATAGGTAGCATACAACAAGACATGCCTGGAGCTAGCGTGCTTAAATTATGAAGGATGTTAAAAGAAAGGCTGGGAAAGTACATGAATTTCAAATTAAATGAGAGTGAGCACTACAGTACAACCCAATCAGCTCCCTTAGTTCTCCTTTTCCTTACTTTATCATTGCCATATCCTATTATTGTATCTAGCCTTGTGCCTTCCAGGAAAACATCTTGGGTCCTCTACTACAATTAATGGCAAAACTTCAACTGTAAAAGAACTGCGGAGCAGGATTAAGATGTCATCATAGAACTTTGATAAAACTTAAGCACAGGATCTCAAAAATTAAGACTGAGAGATACCAGCAGGTGAGGGAGACATTCTTGGTTACACTGTCAAGCTTACTATGAAACCCCTTGCCCCCAGCCTACCTTCCTTCCCACTGCAGTAATTATCTCGAGTCAACAAGACAGTAACAAATAATTTAGCTTGTGAAGTTGACAGGTCTTCAAAAAGCCACTATTATTCTGTCTACAGTCCTGTATCATTGCTGTCTTAATGGCAGTTTTCTCTTCAGGCAATTTAACAGTTGGTTAAATGGTACCTATGTGATCTGACACCTTAAAACATACCACCGTTATTATCTTCATGCAGGAAAAAGAAAGTAAACATTTCCAAGGTACAAATCTATTCACATAATTCTATGGTTTACAGAAGCTGTAACATGATCCTGAACAAGCTTAATATGTTTTGTAAACTCCTAACAGACTGCTCTCCATGCCAGTATTTACTGCACAGTAATATCTGGATTTCGTAACTTGTGAAACACGAAATTCCTTGGATGTAAAACTCTTCCCATTCCAAAATTTGTGTCTTTTCAACTTCAAATTTATCAGTTTGTACGCACCCAATGCTTGCAGTTTATACCAAGTTCCCATCTTCAGTGTCCATTCAACAATTCAGAATGTATTCCATAACTCAGTGAAAAAACCTATTTCTGTCTATGGACTTGAATTTCTTTAGGTTTCTGAAAAGTTCTGCTTCTGAAGCTTTCCAGACAACTGGAAAAAAGGGATATACAGTTATATCAAATATGTCAGTTTAAAACTACCTTGACATGAAAAGTCTAAAGCATGGAAGTGCTCTGCACTAAGAAACAGCAAGAAGTAAGGTAATTATGCAGGTTTTTAATATCTTTAAAATCATTATTACTTTGGGCATGAGGAAATAAATTAGAGACTTATGTGGTCACTTCTTTGAAGAATGAGCATTACACAGTGCTCTTTAAATTTCTAAATACAGTTCTGAAAATGCATTCAATTCACTTTATTGCTTATGTATTGACTGACTAGCTATATACATGTGTATTTTTCCCTTAAAAAGGCAACATTTGATCATATTTTCAGTATTGCAATATCATTACAGGACCTTTCTAGACAAAATAATTACCTTCTTTCAAACCCATGATGGGTACTACAAGGAGTATAAGAGTTGTATTATCTTGAGACTTTCCAAGAAATCAATGTTTTAGCATATGTTCCCTAAACCCACTACGAGGCTTGTATTGCTAACCTCATTCTGTCTTGCAAGAGAGTATTTCCCTGGAAAACTGCATAATCTCAGCTAACGGATGGAAAAAGCAAGCCAAGTAAAAATCTTTGGAGGGATTCAGTTCTTATACCATTCCAATTAAAAATTTTGCAAGCAGCTTAAACAAAATGTATAGCGACTCTCAACTGACAGACCCACTTTGAAGAAGGAAGTTAGTTCCAAGATGAGGAGTAAGACTGGTAAAAGGATTAGAGGGCACAAGACAGAACTTAAGATGCAGTAGAGTTACAAAATTGACTATGGGCTTGAAATTAAATTTGACAAAGCCATTAATGCTGAAGACTCCCACTGAGTCTACTGGAGTTTGGATCCATCTCTGTTTAAGAGAAGGCAACTTCTTACAAAAACAACTCCATTCTGAATACGTGCAATGGTTCAAACCACTGGAGACATTTGAAAGAAGGCAATAGTTGGCTGACAATGTTGCAGCAGCAGTTGCTGTGCAGCACATGAGCAAGTAAGTATGCTGCTTGATCAGATTTTTATGTTTGGTAGGCAGAATAAACATTAATTCAATTGCACATCTACTCTGGAAATCCTACAGATTACTAAATACAGACTTGACACTTTCCACTGCCATCTTCCTGTTACACACATGCATCAGAGCTTCACTACTGTCTTCCCTTTCCTCGCTACTTCTATTTCTGTCAGTATCCCAAGCAGGGTTGATGATCTCGATAATGTTCCTGAGAATAGGTCTTATCAAGGAGTAACACACTTAGATTTGATTTCTTCACTAAGGGATTGGACGAAGGAAACACAAGCGAAAGAGAGAATAGGAAAGAACACACAAGAGAGCAACATCCTACTGAAACCCAAGGATCTGAATGCCGCAGACCTACGGAAGCCTAAATCAGGCTGAATACATACACACACACACACCTGCATCTCAGCACCTGACTCAAACAGCACATTCCGTGCCCAGGGCACAATGTGTGGGCTTCATTTTCCACAGACCATTGCTATAGAGCTGGGTTACTGATATTTTTTTAATCTACTGCGCTACCTTTTTCGATACTTCAAGTGCCTGCAGTAAAAAAGTGAGAGTAATCTGTTGCATGATTGCTTCTTCCTATGGAAAATTAAAATGCATTTAATTATAATGCATTTTATAGCCATGGAATAATTTTCAGCAAAGAATTATATTCAGGTATTTAAATACTTAACAGACTCTAGCTCCTCTCTGCAGCAGTTGTTCAGTAAGCTGCAATTTTCTTGTAATTGGGAAGATACAGATATGGCTGAAACGAATGGATTTTCAGCATTACAAGAAGTTTGCTTGCATTTTACTTTCAGACATAGATAGAAGAACTGTATTTAGTAAGATTTGTTTGTGGCTTATTGTTTGTTTGTATTTTAAATACATGATTCATATCAAGTGTGCTACAAACACAACTCGGGATTATCACAGCAGTATCAGCGTAACAGGCTCCAAGTCAGTGTTTAGGGCCATAAGGGCAAGTGACCACTCAGCCTTACCTTCTGTATGTCACAGACCATCAGCAGTTTTATTCAGGAACCTTTGCATTGAAAACAGGTTTTTTTGGGATAAGATACATTTCGAAAATGGAGAGCTTCCCACATGGGCAAATACAGTGCAAAAAACTTTTATTACTTTGTACACTATTGTTACTGTGAATTTTTACCAACTGTATAAATTGGCTAGTATTTGCCCTTGGTAAGATGCCATGTAGCTTATCTGCAGGAAGGAAAATATGGGAGGGCATGAGTTGTAAGTATCAAATCCACAGCTTGCTCGTTTTCCCCATTCCCCTCCCAATAAAACTTCCAAGGCTGAAGCTTGGTTTTAGCTGCTCAGGTTAGAAATGCATTTCATTCTTGCACTAGCTTGTTGTAAACTTATTTTTATACCTGCTTAAAAGAATTAGGTGCTTCTCTGCTACTGAAGGTCAACGAGTTTCTGGAGTCTGGCTTACTTAAGCATTTTTCAAAAATGCTGCCTAAACACACTATTCACAGTACAAAATAATAAAGACTCAGTGTTCTTGTCTGGATCATTTCAAGGGTAGGTTACACTAATAAACTTGGTCAAGTCTGAGTGCAAGTTTCTTGAAGCAAAGTCTATCTGAACACAGCACTTCAAACTAGGTCAACCTCAAGCACTGAGAGTGAGCTCACATACATCACAAATGTAATCTGGATAATCAAGCTATTTACTCAATGGGTATCGCTTACCACTGTTACCACTATAGCAAACACCCCTCCTCCCACCTCCCACCCCCCCTTGCTGTGTGCACAAGAATAAACAAGAACGAACCTCCTTCAAAGATTCAAAGCTTCAAAGAGCTCATTAAAACATGATGACTGCAATTAATTTCTTATTTCTGCCCCAAAACCCCACACTGCACTTACTTTTCCAGATAAAGATCCCCATATACAAACCAGAAATAGTTCAGCAGCTAAGAGTTACATTGACCTTCAGGATTAGTTTTTGAGTAACTCAGCAAGAAATGAGAAATTAATCTGAATCATACTAGTTTATAGCAACAGAAGGCAAAAACCAAACTGGTGGTATTTCTGCCTCCCTAATATCGCTTATGAGAGAGCGCGTGGGGGGGAGGGGAAAGAAATGAAATAAATCAGACCTGTCTGCCTTGGAATGAACATCAACTGTCTTCGATCAGCAGAGGAAAACTTCATCTGCTGCACAGATGATTATAAAAATACCGTAGAAGAATGAAGTTTGACAAATTAGATCTCATGGTTCAGGAGATAAAAACAAAATCAATAAAAGAATGCCCCTACAATGCACCTCCTACTCACAGCATCAAGCTGTTGTTCGTTTCTTTCGGGTAATACCAAGATTGATGGGAACCGAGTGTAAGGTGCACTCATGAGAATAAAATATTTGTAAACAAAAGGTTTTTATGTCATTATAGAGCTGTTAGACCTGGAACACTGGACAAATTCCAATGTGTGTAATTACATTCTGTCTACCTAAATTCTCTGTGCAGTCTTAATTGGAAGTGATGTTCTCCTTCATTTCCTCTTCTACGTTACAGTACCACCACAGAAGTGTCTGCACTTGAATGAAATGACTTTTTATAGTCAGCATAAAGGGCATAGAACAGAGTTGTTACGAATGTAAAAGTGACAGAAAACTTTCCAAGTGGTCGTAAGGACTTTTTAGATGCCTCTCTGGTGAAGGAAAAGAGGAAAAAGTATCCTTCTCTTTGTATGTCTGAAACTAGTAAAGATTTCTCTCATTTTCTAAATAAGTCATCAAGTATCTCCAAAAATCTAACTCTTTCTACAGTTGAGTGCTAAAGCACCTACTGTTAGCCTCCCATGCTGATACTGAAGAATTAACACTTATTTTGTTCTTAATGATCTTTAAATTGTGTGTGATGATTAATTGTATTGAAGTTAAAAATTACACACAAAACATAACCAATTGCATTCTTAATAAGTAATGTGTGACTTGCTAAGTATTTATATTTAGGTAAAACTAGCAATAAAATAATCTTACTTTGAATTAGCTAAATGTCTTCTCCTTCTCGCTGGCCTCCATCTGAAACAGAAGGTCAGAGCACTGGTTTACTTGGCAGAAGTTTCACGAGGAGACCGAAAAGTGTTCTCACTCACTAGAACTACAGGTTTTTCAAGATTTTTTTGCACTAGAGAGGAAGCTACGGAAAAGAAAAGTGAGGCATTCCCCATTTCCTGGTGAGGGGTTGCAGAAGTATATTCACTTACAAATCCCCGAGATCCTAGACTCCTTCTAAGGCTAAAGCTTGGAAAGAAAACTTAGTCAGTCAGTTGCCGTAACATAATGCATATCCTCATATGCTTTACAGCACACAACAGTGACAACTATAAACAGTTTACTCATTTATTACAATGCTGTCAACAGCGAAGAAATAGATTTCCTACAAATCAAAGCTGAATGTTTTAACTCTTATGTTATTGATACAACTGTGCGTGTGTGTGTACATGCATATATAAAAATCCATGAACATGTGAAAACTTGTCATCACTAAATAGTCATATGAACAGGAAAATATGTAAATATATGTAACTAAACATAAGCATATGGGTTTTACAAGTTGTCTAATTTAATCTCCATGTTATAATGCAGTTAAAAGGCAAAAAGATTGAAGCTTTCTTCACTTGGCATTTACATCTTTCCATTAAAGAGTACAATACATTTCTTCCTTTAATTACAGTAAAGAGCTGATTTCTGAGCAAGGCCTGGCATTTCATCTTGCAAGGGTACTCAAATCCTACATAATTCTCACTGAGATTAAACATACAATGTGAGTACATGGACTTCTCTGTTTACAGAGTGAAACAACTTTATCTGACTGCAGGCCACCACAAAATCTGCCATTGGTTACACTAATCAATGGAAGAAAGAAAAGGACCTTTAAAAAATATAGAAAGAAACAGGGGAAAAAAATATACAGTACACTTCAGCTTCAGATTGATTTGTTGCCTTTAGAAACAACAGAATTCAAATGCTCAGTAAAAGCAGAATGTCAAGAATAAATTAATCACATATTAAACACAACAGGATCTCAACATTTCCTTGACTGGATCCTTATGATCATGGGTGTTTCAATATATCCCAAATTCTCTGTAAACATATCAGAATAAAAAGGACTAAATAATCAAATATAAATACCAATGTTCAATTTGACTCAGTATGGTTTCCAGCACCGCAGGATGGCAATGCCTCACAAACACGAATGCATCCCTAAAATGTTCTCATACCTCAATCACATCACTACACTTCCGGGTTTTTCACCATATCCTCAAAACACGATTAAAGGCAGCCAATCTGTGAATTATCCCTTACTCAAAATCCTGCCATCAGCCATTACCACCAGGGTTCAAAAGCAAGGTAGATGATCACTCTTTTTTGCTAGCACTTAGGAAGATGAAGTTGGTCTTATTCAAGACGATTAGCAACTCTTTGAAATGGTGGGACAAGGCAGCAAACATTTCTCCTCCATCTCTTTGGTCAGAAAGAATGAGGTTAGGACACAGGAACCCAAGGAACAGCTTTGCAGTAAGTGAATATAGGGCAGAAAGAAAAGGCTAAGGATATTCAGGATCTTGTGAAGGAGGCAGGAAACAGCAGGTTGCAGAGAGCAGCTCTTCATCCCAATCTAACAGGACTGATGAGCCAGACAGCAACTGTAAACAGAGTATCAAAGAACTTTAGAGAGAAAATAAAATTCCACTGCAGCTGGAAGCAGGTTTACAGAAAACGAACACGAAGGCCAAAGGAACAGTGAAAGGTACTGTTCTCATGAGGAGAAAAATGACCTTTGCTGCAGTAAGCTATTCAGCACTTCAGCTCAGCTTTGCTCTACTTTCTGTCTCCTCCAGAAACTCCAACTCTTTGGCATTCCTCCTATATGTGGGGTGGCCTCCTACTTACCCCACTAAATTTAAAAAGCTGATAAAGAATAAATAGCTCAAAGCATCAGAAAAATACATGCTGCGTTTTTAAATGACAGTGAAGGTTACAAGCTTCAAGCATAAATTATGCAACATAGTGAACAAATCCAGATCAGTGCTGGCTCCATTAGGAGCAATATTAGCATACTGCTACTTTAGACGTGACCACTGCTGACACATTAAGAGTCTCCGTGCCTGCTGCTGCAGTCATCTGCTCTGAATGGCTACATTTCACAAAGTATAAAACCAGTACATCCAGAGAGAAGGGTACTACTCCTAGGGTGTTTGTTACAGAAGAGAGAGCAGTTGTACAGAAGAGCTCCTTTGCTTTCAAGTATCAAGTAGCTGTTGCAGTCCTTACAGGATGCCAGAAGCCTGAAAGCCAGTGTTATTATGGACACCTCCAAATCATTCTGAATGATGTTAAAAGTCCTATAACTATTGTGTAACCATAACCCCAGTCCTTTCACTCAAAGTTGTTGCTCCTCACATCTAGCTGAAGATGCATAATTTTCCTGTTTTCCTGTCTTATCTGTAATCTATCACTATCTGAAGAACAGGATGACAATTAATGCAATTCTACCTTTACAATACAGGTTCACCAGAATGAGCAACGAAGACTTCAGTAGAAATTACAATTATGTAACTTGCAATTACTATTTCTGCCCTTAACCAGAAATGTTGTTCTGAGATAGTGGACATCAACAATTAATAAAACTAGAAGGGTTTATAACGTCCAAGAGAGTCAGTGCTGATTTCAGGTGACTGAGACTCCACTTGTAAGATGCCCTGGCTACCAGCTGCCCTGACAGCCCTGCAGCATTTGCTCAGCTGCAGCAGATGCAGCCCGCACTACTTGAAGAGTACAACAGAAGTGCTGTGTGATACGGGGCAGTTAGTGGTGATGAACCAGCACGAACTTTCCACCTTCCTCTATCAGTAAGAGACTGCAGCAAGTTTTTAAACAGTCTCACTCCTCCCCACCCAAAAAAGCTCAAAATAAGCACTAGCCATGATAAAAAAAATTAGATATGGCACTCAAGCAGGAAACAAACCTCCTAAACTTGTCCTCCAGTGCTGCCAGCGGCTTGCTAACTGGTTTTAGATGCATCACTGCAACTCCTAGATGTTTCCAGCCGCTGTCTTCCCTGATTATACTATACATACTGCAGTAGAAGTGTTGTGTTCTAATATAAGCTTACCCAGACACCATGTTTAATGTGAACCAGTCACAGCCAGCATTGGTGCTGCCATCACACAAGTAACTAAAATCAGTAAGATTACAACACTAAAAGTTGCATGCCTTTACCAGGGCTCAGTTGGCATGTTTCTTTCTAACATGCCAATTGAGCCAGCTGAGTGAGCTGACATTTAATCCATTCTGCCTCTGGTTCAGTAACTCTAACAGATGCAAAGATGATTTTAAGGAATACTGGGAAACGAAAAAAATCTCACTTTCTTTTCTAGAACACTCACTTCTTGCATTTACCTAGGCAAAGTATCCAGAAATGGATGGGTTAATGCACAGTATCAATATTTGGAACATTTGAGTCACAGAGCTCTCTGATGCTTCATTCAGTGTGCTATTGAAAAAGCAACCACTTCACGCTACACAAGACAAAAATGAAACAGAATTTGACATCGTGTTAGAAAGGATTCAATTCAGTTTGAAACAATTTGGTATCAGAACTGCAAACCACAAACTACAAAGCTGCAAATTAGAAGAAATTAGCTTTACAGCTTCTTCATTTTCAACAGATTTCAAGCAGCTAAGCTCTCCAAGATAGCATCCTGCTCACTGCAAATTAATCTGGAGATATGGATCTAAAGTCATAATGTTCTTTTAATGGCCTGAGCTCACCAAATATTAATCATACAAAGCAACAGAGGCTGCTGCTGTAATAAAGGACCAGACTATTCCACTTTGACCAGCATGGAGTCCCATCTAATTATCAAGGAGCTTAAACTTGTTTACCAGATTACGTTAATATAAAACAACTTCTCAGCTACGCTGTCCCAGAAACGCTGTAGTACCACTTCCCCCCCCACCCAGAATTAATTTATCATTTCCCAAATGCCATATTTTGAAGCTAGAAAGGATAATTAAAGTTGCTGCTTACACAGCTTCTTAAGTTTCTGTATCATCTTTTCTCTGTGCTGGAAATCAAACGGTATCCTGTCCCCTTAGGTAACTAGGCTACAGAAAGGACCAACTCTTTCTTGACTAGCATACCAGACGGTCATAAGGACAGAGTGAACGTATCAGCAACAGCAGTGCTGGCAGACTGCAGGGTCACTGCTGCCTGTGAGGGTGTGGAAGGCAGAGATGACTTTGTATTCAGCTCTAACAGCTTCTCTTACTGTAAATAATTTTACTTCAAACACTGGAAATTTGTTCTGGTGTTTAATGAGAAGCAATGGAATTTGGATACCTCATTTTAATAAGCAATTTTTCAAAGCAAACCTGTTGTCCTCATTTTGCTGGGATTGAATTGCAGAATCCCCTTTTAATGTTTCAGCAGAGCTGGATTTCTGAGAAAACTGCAGTGCTTCTTTTTGAGAACACAAGTTGATATTGTAGCTTTGGCCAGGATAGAGTTGTTTTCCTTATGACAGCTGATGAGATTTTTGTTTTTGTTCTCGCTAGCAGATATTTAAGCTTTTCAAGGGTTCGCCTGCACCTGTGGTTGTAGGGGTTTTTTTGGTTCTTTTTTCTTTCTGCACAAGAAGATAGCGGGGAAGCAAAAGCCCAGGACTCTGGGACAGGTGACCTAGGACAGATGATCTGGGTCTGATCCAACCAGTATTCTATCTCATAAACAACACACTCACTACAAATTGAGGAGTGTACAGAGGACAAGGGACAAGCCCCTTCAGCCCTTCAACCCCTTCGGTTCTTCGATCCTTCCCTTCCCTTCTACTTCATGACAGTGGCCTGTCTCGATTCCTGAGGTGTACGTCTTCCCTGTTGCATTTTCATTGGCATACAGCCAGCAACTGCACTTTGAAAGCTGAGCATAACTTTCCTTTATTATAATTGTTCCTATACTTGTTGCAGCTCGTTGTTACTATTATTATTTCAGTTTGGTTTATTTTAATTATTAAATAGTCTTTATCTCAACTGACAAGTTCTTTTACTCTCCCAGTTCTTTTCCCCATCCCACCACGGGGGAGAGCAGGACAGGACAGGACTGAATTGAGCAAGCATACTGCTCCAATTCTTTTCCCCATCGCACCGGGGGAGGGCAGGGCAGGACAGGACTGAATTGAGCAAGCATACTGCATGGTGTTTACCTGCTTGCTGGGTTAAACCATGACCCCTGCATTCAGGGATTTGATAGATACCATTTTGACTCTGAATTTACAGTTCCCTGATTGTTGACTTATTGTGCATCATTAATGAGACGATAAACCACTTTGATCCTGACTTGATTTGTTCAGGGATTTGATAGATACCATTTTGACTCCGAATTTACAGTTCTCTGATTGTTGACTTATTGTGCATCATTAATAAGACGATAAACCACTTTGATCCTGACTTGATTTAAACCATGTACATTGTAGTTGTACCTCTCCTGCGACAAGTATCCATCAATCTCCAAGTAACACTCTTGTTACATTGAAGTTGTACCTCTCCTGAGAAAAGTATCCATCAATCTCCAAGTAACACTCTTGATGGCCTCTGAATAATCATCAACAAAAACAAGTCACTAGGAAGTGGAAATCCTCAAAAGTTGGTATACAACTATACTAAGACTAGATTTTGGTTGACGAGTTTGGGAACTGAGCTTCCAAGAATCAACTTGATACTCTCACATTAAATTTTGTGGCCTTGAGTGAAGTGAAAGGTTATCGATTGTCCCAGTCAGAATTTTGCCTAGTTTGTGCACTACTGAATCCAGAAAAAATAGTTAAAAACTTGTGTTATTGCTGTTATAATACATAAAAAGTCTTTATGTCTTTATATACTTATGTCATATATAGTCTGTATCTACAGCATTCCCATGCAATGAGCGACAGTACTTCAAAGAGCATTTATTTACGAGTCTCCAAATTCACAAAGCTAGTTCAGACTCTTTTTTCTGAAAAGAAGACAGTACTTCAAAGAGCATTTATTTACCAGTCTCCAAATTCATAAAGCTAGTTCAGACTCTTTTTTCTGAAAAGATTACAGTTCAGATCAATTTTCACCAGTACAGAATGACTCCACCCATCCACCATGTAACATACAATTTGACTCCCATAATGACATTCCAAAATGCCAACAGAGAAGACACAGTCCTCAGTAGTACTCTGGAAAGCAAGTATCTGAATTTATGACAGATAATTGCAACATCAGCTGTTTGTGAACAGCAGATAATTTTTAATTAACTCCCAATACTACTTGAAGCTGAATTCTTCACTACTTACGCATTTCTAAATAGGCATTATAGCCTCAAAAACATGGAGTGTGGTCAGAAATCTGATATCAGCTTCTTAAAGAGCAGAACGAGCTACTTAATATTCTGGTGATCCATCAGTTTGATCTAATCCTCAATGAAGTGTAGGAATGACAAAATATTAATTATAGACATGGTTTGCTTCATTATTTCGACTTCATCCAAAAGGTAATGTTTAAGAAACAAATCCTTCATGCTTAATTCTCTGTCATCTTTTTCCCAATTATCACAGCAGAAGGGAAGCACATTTAAACCAAATGAGTTGACTCCTACTGTTTGCAGCCTCTCAAACATGTGTTCTGTTTGTAAGCTATACTTAAAGCAGGTATAAAGGTCATACTTGCATGAACTCACACTCCTAACATGGAAATATTTTAATTTTAATTACAATTACAGTCTCTTTCTCATCCGGATATAACTTCATTATAAATGAAGTCTGTACCTCCTCTCAAAGAAAGAATCTTTCTAACAACCTTCTCTGAGGAAATATCTAACCAGGGCTTCTTGTTTTGTGCAGAATGAATGAGTCTATGGTCACGCATCCAGGGGGATGCACATTGTCCACCAGCTGCAGCAGTGACTTGGAAGTTTCAGTAGAAGGCTGAGCTTCTCCAGGGAAAGCTCAATAAAGAGGAATGACTCATCAAGCTACTTGGAAATGTCCCTTGGAGGAGTCTCTCTCTACTGTTTCTATAGGATGCTGTGGAGACCAGCTTCACAACAGAGCAGTAAAATACCTTCAATCTATTACCGCTTCTATGGAATCCTCCGTCCATAAACTGCCTATGCCCAAGGACAAGGACTCTGTGCACTGATGGAACTATCCATCAAGTAAATATAGTTATTGATTCGGGCCATAAAGATATTAAATCTGACTGAAAATGGATACAAATATTCATATAGACACCAATAACATGGATATAGTCCTTTTCCTAGCAATTACCTTCAAACTACTTACACCAATTTTTTACCCTCTTTTTTTGAGAGCCCAAGTAACAAGCCACAATTTTAGAGATGACAACAAAGGCACACTCAGTACAGCATAATTCATCCCATAACATTAACTCCTTTCTTTAGGGAACAAGCAAGCATCAAAACAATGAACTAGCAATATGCCAGAAACACGAGCAGCATCACATTATTTTAACACAACTGCTGTACCTCTTAACTGGTCATTAATTCACAGTTGAAACTAATGCTTTTGTTCCCTACTGCTGTAAAACATAATAAAGATTTTATTTTTAATTTTCTTCCTTCTTATAAATAATCTCTCTACTTTCTGAATCAAACAATTGATCTAATGATATCTTTGCAGGGTAATTTAGTGAAAAGGGTCTGCTTCATTTACAGCTATCTGAAAAGGCAAATGAGGAACAAAGCTTGAATTTTGTTTTTCAAGTTAAAACAATCATTGCTATAACTTTTAACAGTGCTGTAGCTTCCTTATGTTAAACTGCTTGCAAATAGTTGGCAGAGACCTGTCAAAATAATGTGCTTGGTTGCTAAAGAATACTGGTTTTCTGCAGTAACTATATGGAACACAAACACAGTTACTTTCACAAGCCGCTATCTTGCCTCTGCACCGCTTCCAAACAAGTGGCAGAAAGAATTCTTGACTAATGCTTTCAAGAAACTCACCATTCTACAGTGGGCTATCCCAGAGCCCAAGACAAAGTTCATGAAGTCTTTTCCCAAAGTACAGCAAGCAAAAAATCACTTCCCTACTCCTGCTGCCCACACGATTTCTGATGCAGGCCAGGATGCCATTGGCCTTCTTGGCCACAAGGGCACATTGCTGGCTCATGGTCACCCCTGCTGGCCACCAACCCCCCCAGGTCCTTTTCTGCCTGGCAGCTGCAGCCACTCGCCCCCAAGCCTGTAGCGCTGCATGGGGTTATTGCGACCCAAGTGCAGGACCCGGCACTTGGCCTTGTTGAAGCTCATCCAATTGGCCTCAGCCCATGGATTCAGCCTGTCCAGGTCCCTCTGCAGAGCCTTCCTACCCTCAGGCAGATCAACACTCCCTCCCAGCTTAGTGTCATCTGTAAACTTGCTGAGGGAGCTCTCAATCCCCTCATCCAGACAACTGATAAAGGTATTAAAGATATACTGGGTTTTGCTCTGGATGGCTACCACAGAGACAAGATTCACAACAACAGAAGACACAGAATTTAGTGGCTGTAAAAAAAAATGCTGCTGTTGAAGCACATTACAGGATCCACATTTCCACATATTTTTGTTGGCACAATAGCCACTATCTAGAAATGATGCTGCAGGGGGTATAGCTTTGTTCCACTCCACTAGTTCAGTCACAGGATTTCCACTGTGGTTTAAAATTATCCAGTCTTTGAGTGTGGAACTTACGGAAACAAGGATTTTTAGCACCAACAGTCTCACCATCAGCAGACAACATGAGCTATACCACAGTATCTTGATTTGTTTTGTGAAACATTGGGAAATGTCCTGATTAAAAAGCACAAACAGGTTCCAGAACTGACCTCTGGAGGGTGACGCTATGTGACACTAAGGTTTGAAAAGATCTGGGGGAGGAAAAGAAAAAATAAAATTGCTATGTCACAAATAAAGTCTGGCATAAAATAGTGGCTCTCACTGTAGGACTATCCTCATTAAATTGGGGTATCTGGTCACCTTACTCATGCCATCTGTGCCTATTCTACCTTGATCTTTATAGAAGGTCTGTCACTGGTTTATTTCCTTCTCAGCATCAGCAGAAACAAGAAGAAAAACTCTGGAGACAATTCCCTTCACTTGTAAGACATGAGAACCCTGTATGATTTAGCAACACACTCACTTCTGGTATCATGCACTTTTTCCAGAGTGTTCCACTGAGTTAAATAAGCTTCCAAAGACAGTATAGATATTTGCTGTAAAATCTCCCAGTCCCTAAATATATTCATATTCTTTGCTATTACTCTGGATGCATAATCATGAAGCACATACCTGCAATATATGTTCCATTTCATCCTCTGCAGAACATAGTTATAAGGGTTATATAAACATGCTTATGTGTGATTATATAAATAAGTTATAGTTATCCATTATAAATCAAAAGACAGTACTGCACAGGGGAAAAACATATTAAACCATCACAGGGGATGCATACTTGGTTTAGCTTGAATAATTACTACCATTTAAGCCACGAATAACATAAGCAAAACTTGTTAAGTAAAAGCTGGAAACAGATTTTACAGCTCAGTGGGAAACAGAACACCATTTGAGACAAATGAAAGAGGGTCATGTATCTTGTACAAGGTCTTGAAGTAAAAAAAACACTACCAAACAAACAAAAAGCTCACAAACAACTTTAAGGAAACACTACATTGGTAATAACACTTAAGTAATTGCTATATTCTGATGCATCTAAAAGTGCTGCCCAAGCTGGTAAAACAAACAAAACCTAGAAGTACTTAATTGTAAAAGTGGCAGTGATTCCATCATCATCATCACTCAAAGCCTCATTTATTGGGAGCTAGGAACAAAGTCAGTCAAATAAAGCAATGAGAGATATTTATTAAGACTGCATTATAAAATTGACATGCTATAAACAAAAGAAAGCTTTAAAAATATAAATGTCAAGCTATTTTAACAATTGTTTCAGCTATTTCTTTTTTGGCATGAACAGCCAACAAGGCAAACTGCAGACACTTGCAAAGTGAGGCCAGCAAATGAAGAGTCTTCTTTGGTTACCAGCACAAATATCAACCTCCAATTACTTCCAAAATGGAATTAGCAATAAAAATGCACATTCGCAAGAGTATGGTCGTATTAATTACTAATCCAATAAACATTAACTACTATGAAAAAGCTGATGCATTGCCTAAAGCTCCCTCTGATCTACTTCAGCCACTTTTTTAAGCTGAAGCAGCTCATTTTAGCAGCTGAGCTGACAGACCTGATGGGTGGCAAGTATTTGGGAGAGGCAGAAGTGGGGACAAACACCGCAGTCAGAAGCAAATTTATGAACAAGTTGTGAGGTATCAGGTAACACTCATATGAGCAATCAAATCTCTCTACCAGGATGGCCAGTTTGTCAGAGAGGTGATGGAAGCCTCTAGTTGCCATGAGCCTTGCAGTGTCATCTTCATCTTGACTGTTAGAGACTACCCAGACCATTCTGCTCAGATCTCGCAATCCAGCTGGCTCATAGTCCTACATAACCACTACAGCACATGCATAAGCCATTGCTTTTATCTTAGCTATATATGACCATTTTCACACCCACGGGCAGTTTCATAGGCAACATATAAACATCTTACCTATATTCAACTTGATGTCTTCTGCAGCAGAGGCTCTCTGGGACACTCCACCCAGGGCAATAATTTAAGCACACAAATTGGACTGGACACAGCAGAAGCTGCCAGGACGAATCTTGAGAACCAATCAAAATCCCCACCTGGAAAGATCCTGAAGCCATCAGTCAAATACCTCAGTGTGAAGGTGGCTGGAAGTCCTGTACATGACCCAGATGCAAACTACTCCATTATCTCCTCTATGCAGACAATGAACCAGGTTGTTCCTGCATCCCCTATAACTAATTTATGACTTACATGCACCGAGTACGCATTATCTGAATGTCTCACACAGATCATTCAGTCCATTCTCAATCATAAAACAACTGCTGTGAGAAGTAATCAACCTTTTAAGCTACATGAAAACATGGTAAGATGCAAATGCTTCCTTTAACGCTTGTTATATTGTGACTGACCTTGATTCTTTACTAGACAGCAAAACAAACATTATTTTGCTTCTGCTCAGACCAAGTCTGCATATTAATCTTAAAGCTTAACAGAGAGGTTAATCTCAGTGGTCATTAATGAGAGCGATCTTTCACAAGATAAATGTTTGTAACCATACTCAAATAGATTGCTTTAAAACAGTAAAAATAAAATTGCCCTTTCTTCAGGCTCTCAGGCATTGTTAGAAGGCAAAACTCTGCTGACTGCAAATAAAGGGCCTGATATTGATCTCCTTTACCTATCAGAACTTTAATCCTCTTGACATGAACAGAATTACTTTGATTTATTTTATGGAAGAAAAAAATCCAATCTCTAGAAGTTGCTGAGCGCACACAGAGTGCAAAGTTCATTCAGGGTAGCTGAGTGCACAGGACATTACCCTCGAGTCCTGATAACATAAAGATACAGACTAAGCCTTACATATGCATTTCCTTGTGTGTATTTCCTAGTTGGTATTACCAGCTGAATATTGCCTAATTGCAGTATACTGCATTTTAATTAAAGATATACAAATGCAAATTATAAATTAAATTATGGAATAATTACTATTCATCAGGAACATTTACTATTCTATTTCACTCGTTATCTGAGAAGTATTAAAAATGAAAAGCTATGAAGCCTTGCAGGGTAGAAATACCACAACTGCATTTTTAACTAATTCTGAGTTCTCATTCCTTAACTTGCCCAGAGAAATTTGAATACTGATTTTATAGCTTAATAAACAATGTATTTTTCTAATTAAAAGGTTTTACTACCAATTTATTATTCAGATCCCAAGTTCCTTTGCCACACATTCATCTCAAATGAAGGATCTCCACAGACTGCAAGAACATCATGGAAATATTTCCATGGCATTGTGAACAGACAACAGTTGTCAGTGAGCAAGAACTCCAACGTGTCCGGTTCTCTCCGGAGAAACAAAGCACTCCTGAGCAGTTTAGATTGTCACTAAGAGGGTAGACATTCAGCAATGAAAGAGCTTTTTCTCCTACGGGAATATCAAAGTTGCAATGGGCAATTACTTATTCTCTCACCTAGAAGGTCCACTTCCCCCCAACCCCAACTCCAAATGACCCATATAAAGGAGGGAGAGAAAAAATACTGAAATCAGTATTGGGGTTGTTTGGCTAGGCTGTAAATAATTGTGTATTCATTTTCAATAATTAAAGACAAAGGAATCCCTTTTCATAAGCTACCATAGAGGGATTAAATATGGGGCAGACTCAGACTGAAATCACCAATACAAATCTAAAGACACAGTTCTGGGTTAATTCAGTTTAGGTATCAGTGGCAATTAAGTCAGAATCTAGCCTACTAGTTAACAGAACTGATTTAAATTTAGAAAAAAAAGGTATTTAGCTGTATAGATCTAACTTTGTAGGCCATACATCCTACTATTAGGGTTGGAAGATAGAGGAAAATTCTGGAAATTGATAGGTGGATAATTCCAATGTTCCTGTCCTTCTGACACTAAAGTGATACATAACATCGGTCACCTACAACCACAATATAATCTCAAGAATTTTATGGTTTAACACAATGGTAATTTTCAACATGTATTCACTTGAATCAAATGCCTGAAACATGTTTGCTGGTTTCCATGAAGCTGGTTCATGAAATGTCCAGGTTTATGCTTCAAAATCCAGTAACTCCTTGTCAGAAATATTTTAAATCCATGAGATCAGTATATCTATAATTCTACTTACCTCCTTTAATGTTTTCTCCACTTCTGAAAATAATAAGTATTTCTAAAACTAAAAGCTTTCAATCACCTGAAACTGGGCCTAAGTATGAACACCCAGAAACCTTTCTGGCTGGATTTTAAAGTGTTCTTCTTTTCATAAAATCTTAAGTGAGAAAAAAAAGCAATATCATCTTCGCTGGTTGCTGCAAGTTTATACAACACAGTTGTTTTTAAATTTGGGAGAATAAACGGAGGCACTAATGTCCTGGATTTACATTGTAGATTTTGGGGGGTTTTGGTGGTGGGTGGTTGGGATTTCCCCCCCTCCCCCACATGAGCACTACTGTTTACAGCTGTCACTTAATCACTAAAAGGCCTAAAATTTTTAAATAACTTATAACTCCAAATAAACGCCTATTTGCAAATTGAACAACTTTTCCAAACCACACATTTTCACGTAGCACAAAGTACCATTTTAATTTGCTTTAAATACTTCTCATTGCTCAATGACCACGAGAGGTGGACATTCATTGTTACTGCAGTGACCTAAAATGTAAGCCCTCCAGCTTAATTTTTCCTGCTCTTTGATTTAATTAAAAGCAAAGTTATGCTCTATGTTTGGGTTTCTAGGCCAGTCAGGCTACTCAAATGCTAAAATATAAGCACGTCAAAACCCGTTTCTTGCCTAAGGTCACATACATTGCTCTCCTAGTCACTAACAGATAAGCATTACTAAAATTGTAATAAAAGAAACTAAAAGGAAACGGAAAATGACTCTTTGTAAGGGCAAGGAAGAAGCATGTAGTCTGCAATTACTCTTTAGATACCTTTCTGAGTGAAAAAGCACATGATGTTTGAGTATTTTCAAGGTGATGTAGCACACCAAATTAAATAGGAAGATACCATATAGTCTGTCAACAAACACGTAAGAGTAGTTATTGTAAAAGGATATACTTGAAGCGGAGAGTTATCAATTGACAGTGATCCCCAGCACAGCTAAATCACTTGTTTATTCAAATCTTTTTTAACTGTATGCTCAGTACTGGACATTTTAAGTGAAACCACTGCCTCACCTAATTTACATTGTCCCTCGATTCCAGTGAGGAGACACTGTTGTGTGTGAAGACAAAACATGGCCTTTAACGCACATCCTGACAGCAATGAACTCCCCTGATGATGAAATAGATGGCTCGCTCATGCAGCTCTGGACTTTCTCAATATACTTCAGTGAACAGTTAATGGATTTTTTTTGCCTACATATAAAAGTCTCACATGGGGAGTATGCATTGTTTGTTCCTAAGTGACAGAAAGATGGGGAGAGAAAATAAACAGCATGCAGTTTGGAGCTTCCTAACCTTTCCTAAAATCCACTTAAAAGACAGAAGCTCGCCTTTGGCACATGTTACAGTCAGAACAGCAGCGGAGCAGATGTAATGACACATACTTGACACAAATTCTGATTCTGTTGTGGTAATTACAGCAACAGCTCTCTTCGTTTTTCCATTTGCATTAACCCTCTCTTCTAGCTTGTCCTAGTGCTTGAGTGATACTTATAACTTCACACTACCTTTGCCTGCCTGATGCTTTAGTCAGATCTACAATCCATTCTGCGCACTGCACAGTTCAGCATTAGTAAAAGGGATGAAACTAGTCTTTCCTTTACACTGCTTCTCTCCCTGCTCCCAGGCACACTAGGGAAGCCACTTGCATCAGATTGTGCTCAGCTTTCTGCTGTTTAAAGCAGCCCACGCCTACTCTTTACAGAAAACTGCTTACCAGCTTTTCAAAATAATCTTGCGGAATATATTCTTATGTGTACTTCATCAAATCTCTCTCCCATTCTTATCTCCCTATTTTTATTACTTGGTAAGAGTATTCAGTGTTTTGAACTGTTGCTATAAATAGGGTTCTTTTCCACTGTGAAAACAAAAGGCTGAAATGCTTTTTCTAAGGCTGTTGGTTTGACAGGTAGACTTTCCTTGAACAAGAAGGCCTGCACTTTGAAACAAAGCCTGAAAAAGCAGGTTTAGCACTGTCCAAAGCTGTCCTCCTTCCCAGCCACAGTGCCAGGAAGAACAGGGCTCTCTGGCTGTCAGAGGAAAATGGCCGGCAGGTCCACACATCATGATTTCCCTGATTTTTCACCATTAGCCCTAATATGAATTAAAATATCTGAAATGCTGCCAGAGTGGCATCTAATACAAAGCCTGTTCCTCCTCTGCCTTCCATGTGCCTTGTAAATTCTGCTTGTTCTAAGGCAGGTCTGGCTAGGGAGTGCTTTAATGATAAAATCAAATTTCAAACCTTTGCTTGCAAATGCTTTTTCGTTGTCACTAATTCAGTTAATTCATAGCTGTAGAGACATTAAGTATGATCTGCCAGGAATAGATCACTGTATTCAACATTATTTTAGATACATTATTTGTATCTAAACCAGAAGAGGCTTTACAACTGAAGAATTAATCAGTTTACTAAGCCTTCAGTTGATTTGAGCATGAAATCCTTTTATAATCCAAATGATCATTCTGTATCACATCCATTTCCTGAAATTATTTTTGAATTAAAGTACGTATAGAAGTCTTCCAACGTATAGGGCACAGAAAATCCTGAGTGAAAGAGTCAGTAAGTATAATGGCATGCTGACAGGCAATTGAATCAACCAGAGAGAACTCACCCAATGACAACAGGTCAGCTGCTGACTCTCAAATATTACTCATAAGTACATTACTTTCTAACTACGAATTCAAAACACCACTTCATGGATAGCCTGCGTGTAAGTCTTTTTGTGACTTGTATAGAAGATTAATCAGTATATTAAGAAGCATATGTCACAATATTTATACAGACAATAATCCTTAATAAGTGAAAAATATAAGGAAATAAGTAAAAAAAAAAGGAATAGACTCTAATATTTGGAACATGATTAATCATCATCCTGCAAATCAGTATACACTAGTCCCTCAGCAACAGCCTCCAGTCAGCAACAGAACGGAGCTCTGCTTCTGTGTAGGGGATGGATATATTGTTGCTAAATTAAATTTTGGGAGAAAGACTCTAGGTTACTTCTGGACTCCAGCACATTTTAGAGTTAACTATATTTTAACTACACAACTTTGACTTTGCAGCAAATCAGCTATCTTGCTGTAGCCTAATCGGATCATCCAGAAAACAACCAAAAAGCAAGACCCTGCTGAAAACCAGATCCATCTGAATGCAGAACTTCCTGACTAAACAAATAGTATAAAAACATCTAATACAGAGCAGAATATTAGATTAGCATTTTATTTTGGAAATGGGCACTGTAACTTTTTATTTTCCACTTGTAATTTTTAATTGCATCAAATCGCAACGGTTTTTTAAATTGCATCAAATCACAACATTCCTTGTTGTAGGGACTACCTAAAATATTTGCAGATTCTTATTTACAAGGAAATTAAGATATGTGAGCGGGTATTCTTAGTCACACCACTAACATCTGCCCCGGCTTTTTCATATGACAGTTTCCGTCACTAGCACAGAGCTCAGCACAACCACAGCTTTTGTCTTCATTCTCTTAAGAAAAGAGTTCTTGATGCATAGTGCCCTATGCTCCAGAGATAAGGGACACAGGTTAACACTGGACATGAAGAGTTCATCACGTAATATGAGAAAGTGCAGTTAGAAACCCAATAGCCCATGCAAAGACTCAAGATATCTGAACACAGAATGACAGGATACCAGGTTGGAAGGTATTTCCAACACACTCTTCCTAATGAATAATTCATAATGATTTCTATGCAATCTGAATTTTGCTTGTCAAAAGTTAAGATATGTGGCATATGGAAAAACTGCTCTCTCTTCAGTCAAAAAGCATGCACCAATTCCATAAGAACTACTTCCTCATTTTTAACTTCAAACTTCACCCTGCCTGAGCCACCATTCATTCTGTTACTCAAGGGTACCCTGAAGCCTGTTCATGCCTTCCAGACTATGCGGGCACCTTCTGCTGGTTTTAGCAAACACTGTGCCTGCATTTCTAGACTTGAAAATCTCCACCTCTATCTTTGAGTGGCTGGTGCCAGCTCCTTTGCACAGCTCCAAAACCCAGGATAACAGAAACTTCACTAGTCTTTTATTCCTTTACTCCCAGTGGCTAGATCAAGATGAAGTGCAGGGATCCCATTCATTACTCACTTACTCATGAGTAGTAACTTGGCCAACACTGACACAAACACGTCTGGTAATGATGGAGGAAGACAGGCAATATTTAATCCATCTCTTATGTCCTTCTTCAATGAGGTGACAAAAGAAAACTCATTAATTAGCCAGAAGTGTTCCCATTCATTAAGCCACATTTTTGCTTTAAAGGATGAAAGTGAAAAATCTCACTTTGAATGATGAATTTAAAGAACGTAAAGCTAGCTAGTATACAAACTCCATGTGATGTTGAACATATGTGAAAAATGTGATTAATAACTGATAGAAGATATTGTGATGGTGCCCTTGTGAGACCTTCCATGGAACACAAATCTCACTACTGCAGTAATCACATCATTCTTACCACAGCAAATGTACAGTGGCGGGCAGCGTTACAGACCACCATGCTAAAGTTCATTTACTCACAGTCAAAGGAGTTCACACAGCAGCTGGAAAGCAACAGGGCGTATCAGCACAGAATACACTGTCTTCCTACTTCTGTTTGATCAGATTTATGATTATATTATAAAACAAGAGGGTAAATAGGTCAAAAGATTTATCAGTTCTAAAATGCTACTGTAATTGCTTCAAAACATTTCAGATGATTGTTTCATACTTAAATTTCAAAGCCCTGAATGTAAAGTCAGATAAAAGGAAAGACTTTTTCCTTTCCATTAGCTGTTAATATATAGAAGTGCCAAGTCTTTGAATTCGAAGGCTCCCGTACTTTCACAGCATAAGAATCCTATTAAATTTTGTTACCATAATTTTGTAGGACATATGGACTGTGAGAGAGAAATTTATAGCTGGATATTATCAGAAATCTCCACTTGACTACAGAAGTGCATTTTGCCAGAAACCCGTGAAGTAATTTATTAATGTTTTCAATACACACTGAAATCACACATTTGAATTCACAATCCTTTAGTGCCCAAAAGCCTTAGAAATGGCAGTCATGGAGTTGTGGTGTGCTTGCTTTAGGGACAACAGCTTATTTCTTCGGCAGGATATTATCTCTGAAAACAACTCTGCAACAAAAATAAGTAACATAATAGGTATCACTGTAACTGACTTGCTGTCCATAACTTTCTTCTCCTTCTTCCTCCTCCTCTTTCTACCTTAGTATGATTCTTTAGGCAGGAAATTTTAACCTAGTGATGGGAACACAGCTAAGCTGTTTTCCCATGGTGAGGTGCATTATTTTTCACCTAAAACACAGAATAAGAGAACCTTCTTTCCTTGCTTACTTGAAGTCGTGGTAAATACTATAGTAATGCATCTGCTGAGGGATAATCTGCTTTGGACAGTATACTGAGTGCTGCAGATCAATCTACTGATGCATTTCTGTTTTATGAATATTTCTTCTGTTCACTCAACAATGAAGTGCAAATTCCCATGAAAGCAGGAAGGGAGTATGCTGCGAAAGAACACAACAAAAGGACAGCCTCTTTGAGTAAATTCAAGGTTCATATGATTGGACTGTATGTAGCCAGGTCTATTTTAATTTAGGTATAACAGGACCACTGCACATCAGAAAAAACAAACATGTCAGGCCACAATACTGCATGACATTAATTTCTTCCAAATAATGAAAATTGTTTTGCCTTAAATCCACAAGAATGTCTGTTTAGGGGCATCGCTGCTATGATTTTATTCTACTTATTATTCAGGCTGCAAACCAGATGAATCCAACTAGCAGAAATTCTGTTCAGATTATTTGTGAACTACACAGAAGCCAGATCACTGACTGCATTCTTTGGCTAACATTAAAGGTTTCTCAAGCCAATAAAAATGATTCTATATATTGCTGTTGCTACAAGTCCTCACCAAATGCATGTGCAATTCCATGTCAGAGGTAAGCAAAATGTACCCTGGTTGGTAGAGTTCTCCGTTTTAAATTGTGACACCAAAGGGAATATTTTGTGTTCTTCAAGTTGGCCTTCTTGGGGAAAACAACACACAAATGAGCACATTAACTCATGAAGTGCACAGGGTGCCTGTACTTCTGACAAACAAGACACACAGTTCTGTCTCACACAAGAGAGAAGTCTGTGAGAACCTGGTATACATATGCACACATACAGATCATAGAAGGACACATGGTCTGAACATGGGCTATTCTTTTACTCTAATTGCTGGCCGAGAAAATTATGCAGTATTCTGAGGAACTTCTACTATTCCAGCGATTAAAAATTGACGCATCTATTAAAAAGCCACTGAATGTGGCATAACCTTGAATATATTTACTCTCGTGCTATATTCTATTTCTCCCCTTTTACAAATGGAAAGCCGTGGTACACGAGAAGTCTGCAGTGGAGATTTGGTCCTCAGTCTAAGCAGTTTGATATAAGCCTTCCTATATAAATTCTCTCTACTAAGGTACTTTAGAGATTTAGGATATGCAGATAACTTGATTTTTTTTTTTAACATGGGCAACCCAAAATACTCATTTTTTTGAAGTCTGAACATAAGATGTATTCAGACACATTTTTGTCACATTTCAGTATTAATTACTTAACTGCTGAAGCACCGAATCCAAAAGTAGGCTCGGACTACTGCAGTATGATTTTATTTAATTGTATCAAGAAATGTTTCATTTATTTCTCTTTACCTTCATATGCACATACACTTGAAAATAGCATACATGAATACACAAATTGTGGAAAACTGCAAAATGTAGCTAAGATAACCATGTAAATGTTCAAGAAAGTATTTCCTCTGCCAGTTCTCGCCCCCCTGCCCCAAGGGAGCATCATGTCAAAGACATTTCAGATTTTGGCTGATTAAGCCCTAGCAAAGCACTAGCTAAATTTCTCTTGGCTAGACTTTCTACAGGAGACACCTCTAATAAGGGCAAACAGTTCCCTGGAGTGCACCAGTACCACAAGATTACAGAACTGTGGATTGGGCAGAAATACAAGTCTGGCCCAGGCTATGATGTTCATCATTAGCTGCTGTGGGAGCTTTTAATGTGGACACAAGTCATCAGATGCTCAGCTGTACTTTAACTGTGAAAATGGCAAACAAAATCAGGACCAGAACATACTGCCTTAGCAAAATTACACTGCTAAATTAGGAATGACTGATTAGTCAGATCATCCTCTGCTTGGTGAGGCACGTTTTACAGAACTATGTAGAAAGCATTTATTCAAATAACATAACAGCTCTTACTCTGATACACAATGAGCTACAATTAAAAAAAGTTTGCTTGTATGCTCTTGGCACAGCAACACTGCAACTTGTCTTTGCTGCAGACAGACTGCCAATAAATCTTTTTACCAAACTTCCATACGTGCCATCTGTCAATAACTCTCCAGTGACCTCATTTATTTTCAGCTATATCTGACTCACTAATTAAAGTGAGGGATTAAAGAAAAATAGCAAAGAAACATCTGCCTTTAGTATCAGCTGACTGGAAACCAACTGATGAACCTTAAGGTTTCTAAGCTTTATTACATTCTTCCATAGTAAAGCTCCATATAGAGTTTTAAGTCATGACGAAGAAAATAGTCAAAGTCTAACTTCTTATTTATTTATTTTACCCCACTTATGTAAGAAAACTTTCAAATTTTTTTTTTTATCTTCCAACTTTCACTCTGTAGAATTTAAAGAGAATTCTCATTCTCATGAGCTTTAGCAAATTACCAGCAATAAAAATGTCAGGAGCCAATACAGACAACTATTCTGGTATAGAGGGAATCCTCCTAGAATGCATGTAAATATTTCATTTTTCCCAGCATTGTCAGTTTGAGAATAGATGATGTAATTGAGAAGACTGAGAATGAAGGACATAACTGATGAGTTAGATACAATTCACTTTTGATGTCTGTTTATGTTCAAGTCTGACCTTCTGAGTATGCCGTTTGTGTGAGCCTTGCTGTAGGGTTAAGTGACCTAAGACAAGAATGGTAAGCAAGGATGGATGACAGAAGACAAGTTCATATGGGTAGTACTTAATCCGAGTGAAACAACATCATAATGTGCAGATGTAATGAAACAAGACGACAGTTCATAAGGGTGACAGATGTACAACTTAAGAAATCTTCTCCCTCAGCCTCCGAAAAAATCAGCAAGATATTGAAAAGAAGGATCATAATCCCCTTCACAAGCCAAATTAGTAGATTAAATTGAAGGTAAGGTCTCCAGCAACTTTTACTCTCTTAAACTTCTGCATAGGAAGGAGGAGGGATAGAGAGAGAAGGGGAAAAAACAGCAGTGTAAGTGACAAAGAGAGGAAGGCATCTGTGTCAAGAAGTACATTATCAGAATGGAATGAAGACTTGTTGACCAGGATCAGGGCAGGGTTTAGGGAAGAAGGATTAATACTGAAGTAAGACCAGATATACTCCATGGATAGAGCACTATGCAGGAGATAAAGCTTAAGGGATAATCACAGGCAGTGTTTTGGTCAGAAACAGCATGAAGCAAAGTACTCAAGCACAAGAAATACGTAGAGGAAATGTTTGGTACAGTGGCACAAGGATGATAGTTTCCAAATGACTGCAGAAAAAGTTATTTTATCTCTTATTTGTTTATCAAGTTTAAAACCAGGAAAGTTTTTAAGCTTTGCCTCTTGTTAAAGCTTTCCAAACATCAAATAACTGGCTTTGTATGTTAAAGATAAAAGTGAAGCTGACTACAGACTGAGAAGAGGTTTCCTCTCCAATTGAAGTAGAAAACTAAGTAAAATTGCGTAAAAATACTCAAGCATAAGAAATACATAGAGGAAATGTTTGGTACAGTGGCACAAGAATGATAGTTTCCAAATGACTGCAGAAAAAGTTATTTTATCTCTTATCTGTTTATCAAGTTTAAAACTAGGAAAGTTTTTAAGCTTTGCCTCTTGTTAAAGCTTTCCAAACATCAAATAACTGGCTTTGTATGTTAAAGATAAAAGTGAAGCTGACTACAGACGATACATATGGACCACTAGTTTGATCTGCTACCAGAGAGACACGTCATCAATTCTGCCATTTAAGCTGGCACGTCACTACTGCCTTTACTGCCCTGCAGTATTTGTTTCTATTTGCGTTACTGGAAATCTATGTAAAGGAGATCAAAACTCACAATGCTAACCTCTGCACACAAAGCCATGGCATACATCCATTTCCCCAAATTTAAATAAAAACCACAGATTTTTTAAAGCTATAAAGGCAAAGAAAGCAAATTAAAACCCCAGTTTTGTTTCTACAGACACATTTTCAGCAGCTTCAGTATAATGCCTCTTATAAAAATCAAGACATCAAGCGTCACAAACCAACTCAGCTTCAGAGCTACAGGAAGAACCCAGGGCTGTACAACACCTGCCCAGAGCCTTCCCACAAGACAATGCCCCTTACTTGGGAGACCCAAGCCCGTCTATCGGCAGAAAGGCCGCAATGTTAATAGCTCCAGTAGGACACAAACATTCTAGACATGATGGAGTGAGGTATGAGGCTACTCGTATGTATCTATTCTGAGAGATCAAAATATGTAATCTATAATTTTCCATATATATTTTCCTCGAGAAAATGTTACTGTGAGCAGTAACAACCAATTTTTAATTATTTCCTGAATTTTGATCTTCTATTACTAACAGTTTAAGCATCTTTTCCTCCTCCTGCCCTCTGCTACCTGCTCCAAATTAGCAAGAAATTTGAAGTAATAAAAAAAAGAGAGTTCAACCTTATTTATAATATTTAAGATCTTGTGAACACTGAAGGTTAACAACGTAAGTTTGGGAAATTTTCATAAGTCACTCTATGTGTTTCTGGCAGATGGTTACCAAAATACAACACTTAAACTAATTGTATTAGAAAAGAAAGACTCAACAACAGCTAGGCTGAAAACATCTGGGTATTTCCTATTGAACCTAGCAGACAAGAGGTCCAGGTTGAGACACAGATAGCAAGTCATACCACTAATAATTGACACAATTAAATTTTTGTTTGTTTTCCTGCAATTTCAGGGTTAATTTAAAAGATGGAATGATCTTACCAGAACGCATCAAAAGACAAAGTCATTATGGAAGAAGAGTACCTAATTCAAGATAATTGTACTGTAATAACCCTATGGCAGTTTTCATTGTCTGGGAAATTTGCCTTCCTTTCATGATACGTAGATCCCCATCTGCTCTTATTGCTCATTTGCATTTTAATTTTATGAGGAATGCCTTCCCCAAAACCAAACACCAGAGCTTCTCTCTTCTTACAACAGGAATGGAAGGCCTTAATGTCAGAAGACATAAACGACACCGATGCTTCCTTTATATAAACTACAGCAAATTCAGCAGAAGCATTTAGCAGCACTGCAATGCTACAGGGAAGAAGAGAACAGATTCGCAGGTCTATTATTATTGTGTGGTGCAGTACTGAAGCAAAAACATCATGGTTTAGGTTTGTGCACAACACTAACTAGGTAACTAAAGCAATGAGCAAAACTAAAACAACTCCTACCGTGGTCATCTAGACATACCTAGAGACCTACCTTCCATCTGGATTGTGAACTGCCACGTAAGCAGACACACAGACAAGAAGCATAAATTGCAAACAGGTAATGCAGCACTGCAAGACTCTAGCAACACGCCTCTTTTTATCCAGGCACTTCTTAAATCACCACCACATCTCCTCCCAGCTCTGCCAGTAGAAAGCCTCCTATTCTGTCTCTGTGAAACTCCAAACCTTCTGCCTGGCCAGTGCAGCTATAGCTACTGTACCTGTAGTCGTTTCATGTGCTGTGTTGGATGTTCTCTAGCATTGAGTTCTTTTTTGAGACTTCAATGATATGATTTACTCTTGTGGCCAGCACTGCACCATGCTATTTGCTGTATATTCTGAACAAGACAGATTTTAATTATAAACATATTCTGGAAAATTGGTACTGGCACACAACGTGCCAGGTTACAGAAGTTCGGTGTGTCTGCCTGCATTGCGAGGTCACCAGTAAATACTACTAATGAAAAAAAATCTGAAAAAAAACCAAAACCAACCGAAACCCATCCTCAAACCTTTTTTTTCTCTCCCTCCTTTTTTAATCTATGACCTGGGAGAAAGTTCATAATTTCTTTTGAAACTGCTACCAAGAACCATTGAATTTCTACAGAAACAAAAGGTAGGTAAATTGCTTCAGGAGTCCACATAGCTGTGCGGCTTCTCATCTAGTAATAACACATTCAAGGCAAAACAAACTCTCTTGGTAGTCAGTGCCACAAACAAGTGTTTTTTAACCTCTTCCAAACATATGAACAGCAAGGAAAGGGCATTTATCTCTTCGCTAATTAAAATTCATCAGCTGTACCTCAGGGAACTGTTTGCAAAAATAATTTACGTGCAACTGTTTGACCCAGATTGATTACATTGCCAAGGAATACGTCAGTTATTTGAGACATCTTATTTACAGTCTCACAATAGCTACTTTACTACATTTTGCATTAATCTGTCAGAGCTGTGTTCAATGATTTGACCCTGATTAAAACTCAGACAATTCCTTTCTGTGGCAATTCCTTTTGATACCCATTTATCTTTACAATTTCAATAAAATTGTAAATAAAAGAGGAACATTCTAACCTCTGTTTACTGTGTATGTTACAGGTTGTCTGCAGACCCTTGCTACAGCACAGCACAAGGGGCTGACTGCGTTAGATCCTCCTCTCCTTCTGAGTCTCAGGAATGAGACAAAGAACTCAGCAATATCCTTCTTCCATTTGCAACACCACATGGAGCGTTACCAACAAAAGAAATCAAAAGCTTTAAACCCCACCACAAGGAAAGAAACCTTCTAACCATACTCTGTGAGCCAGGACTGAGGAATTGTGACTGATAAAGTAGTCTGGAACAACCAGAAGGTTGTTTCCAGAATTTGTGAAAACAGAGAGGTTCTTACTGAATTGCAGAGCTTCTCATAGCACCAGCAGGGAAGGGAACGGGAAGGTGAGAATGCCCAATGCTGTCACTGAAACAGATGTGCAGTGGTTGCCTGACTGTCCCCTGCATGAGTTATCATTTGTTTGCTTGCTTGGGAAGAGATGATCCTTCCAATTGCAATCACGTAAGACATTAAAGCAAGAAGAAGATTGAACCAATCTTTCCTGTTTATAGCACACATCAAATTGCTAGAACAGCTTGTTTCAGTGACCTGATTGTATTTGGGAGAAATGCAGGAGAAATAGGAGGAAAGGTTTTGACAACTGTCAGACTGCATAGAAATCAAGCTGTCAACTGAAAGAACAAAAATGACTTTGTAAATCAGCAGCTGAGTATGTAAAAATAAATAAAAATTGTATCTGAAAAAGGAATGAAGAGCAACTGGAAATTGGCCTTGAGAGATGGTTTATCTGAAAAAGGAACGGAGAGCAACTGGAAATTGGCCTTGAGAGATGGTATTAGACTGACTCCGACTGCCAAAGCTGAAAGCCATTAGGCACAGATGCTTCCCAATATAAGAAACAAATCCAGCATGGGTTCTTCACTAAAAACAAAAGACAAAGACATTTTTTTACTTGATGATATGACAAGCTTTATGTTGGGGGAAGAAAAAAAAGGAAAGAGAACTTTATACGAAAATGTGTATTAGACTAAAATTCCTCCACAACAACCTATTAATATGTCTTCATTTGCTGTCAGCATAGCTAACTGAAAGCATGAGAAAAACAATTAAATGGTGACAAATACAAGGAACATGGTAATAGGCTAGAAGGCCTCAGAAATTTTACAGGTAAAATGGGAGAAAAGAATGTCAGTTCAAGAATTTCCATGTCAGTAAATGCCTTTCCATACTCTTAAGCAAAGGATATGACAATGTAATGTTCATTGTAATTTGACAAGTTTCTTGGTTGCTGCATTTTCCCATCCACAGCAGAAACATTAGTGCAGTCCAACAAAGCTACAAAGAACAGTGGTACCAAGAAAACAGATAACATATGCTGATGCTTGGATGAAAAAATCCAGCTGCCCCAAGACATGGTGTTTGCAACATCACGTCACTTGAAGCTGTCACACTGACCAAGAGAGAAAATAAGAACTGCTTAATGCTGTGATGCAGCTGCTATGTCTATTAGTCTGACAAAGATAAACACAGACGTAAAAGATTACAGGCATGCCTGGTAGGAAGCTAGGCTCTAATATAATGCAAGATATTACTGGCAATAACTGCCCTTAACCATCAAGGCAAAGGTACAGCTTTACCTGTTAAACTAAGACACAGTCCTGCTTGTTAGTGAAGAGAAATTAGGAAGTATGTCAAATGTACAGGTTGGGTTTGGTCATAAAAACAGGTTCTTTTATGGGATTCATCATAGAAGGCTAGAGATTTCATTTATTGTTAGTGATTTAACCATGCATTTCCTAAGTGTTGGCTCTAGGCCTTTCTAGACAATGCATAGGATATGACAAAATGCAGCTTGGTAATCCTTCTCCAATCGTTAAATGACATTTCCATCAATAGCCACCATCAGGACAGGGAAAAAAATTCTTACTGAATTACTTTTATCAAAAATGTCGGTTTGAGCAGGTGCTAAGATTAAATACAGATCTTTGCCTTTAGCTACACAGTTCTCAAAAGAAAAAAAGGAACACTTTTTAAAGCCTCTGCTGACAAGAGAAGCTAGGTACTAACTTCAGACTCCCACTTTATGTTAAATCAATGCAAAAATCAGTTACTAAACCTAACTGCTGATCACATCCTCCCTACGTGTTGAGAGAAGTCTAGTGAAGACTCACCACACTTGTCCTCCCAAATTCACAAGCAAGAAATGTGTTTCTGAAGAGTTAGCATTTGGAGAACCATCTTCTAGATCTCTGAATTCTGAGAAATCTGAGCAAGCTGCAACAACCACTCAAACCCACTGCTAACAGGATGCGATCTGGATGGCTGATACTGTTTCTGAAATGGTAAGAACATTAAAAATGACTGTATAGCAGTTCGATGCTACCTTTTCAATTGTTTCAGAGTATCACTTACGAGGTTTTTACAAAAAAACAGATTTAATGGACAGAACTATGGAATTTTGACCTATTCTGTAGCCACTGATGCCACACATTTTTATGTATTTCATTTACTGACATGGGAAGCAGACATGTGCATATTCTCCATTTGCCATCCTTCTCGATTCCTGATATCAATCAGCCCGTTAAAGGCTAACTGTTTAAAATATGCTAGATGGCTATTCATTATTAGAAATATTTTAGTTAATTTCTATTAATAACATGGTTGGCTGTGAACAAGCTCTAGAACTGTAGTTGTCAAAAAGTAAACATGTGAAACCCGTGAAAGGTACCTTGCTCCCAGATGATGTGCTTCATTCAAACTTGACAGGATTCAAGTAAGCAAGAGCAGCACAACTGCCTAGACCTTCTCTGAGCAGTAGGATCAAACAAGACCAAAATACAGATTCTATTTCACCAGGACTGAAAGAAAACCTCCCAGAAAAAACCAGGAACAAGCAAAAAAATGTAAAGCAAGTAGACAGGTAGATGAGAAATTAAAAAAAAAAAGAAAAGGGTGTTTAAACAACTCTTTCCTT
>NW_010203623.1:81210-106584 GCF_000695765.1 Mesitornis unicolor
TTCAGGAGGCTGGTCCTTGTTCTCAACCATCTTTCCAAAAGTATCTTTATTTATAAATGCATCCCAATATATACCTTGAGCCCAGCAGTATGTATGAATCTCTCTGTTTTTCTTTCCAAATAATTCAATATGTTGATGAGTGACTTCAGGAAACACAAACTCAGTATACTGAAATTTGATAATAATATTTGATCATTTGGCTATTTCTATTCTTTTGAGCTTACATAATTTTTCACTGTTTGAGTCCCCCTACATCCTTTCTTGTTGCAGATAAAGTATACAACCTTTAATCTACAGTTTTACTCAGGAGATTCGATATATAAAATGCAAGATGTATTTCCATAAATATTAAACTAACAGCACTAACTGTACAGCGCACAGCTTTCAGATGAGATGTTACTGACCATTCCAGAGAAGCTGAGATGTAGGATGTACGAATAGGAAGTGAACCTGTACTGTAACTAGAGGCATTACAAGCAATGAAGAATCAAGACTCAGTTCTGTATGCAGGAAGTGTCTGCTTCATGTCTCATCATCCCTGTTCACCAGTTCCTCTTCCAGGATACAGCTCCACACCACAGCTTAGGTCACACTGCACTTTAAAAGCCAAGGGCTTATTTCCAAAGCAGCATCATGACTCAGATATACCCAACTGGTGCAAAACTAATTTAACCTGATTAATAATATAATAAATTACCCTTGTTCACTCTTTGCCTTTTGCACTTCCTCAATGAGAATGTATCATTGTCATAACCTTCCTTTCAGTGAGGGTTCAATAACATTAATCTCAAAGTCCACTGCTACCGAATGCATCCATTAGGTGTGAGTTTGATGTGCCTTGCAAATTCTGCTGGTGATGACAGCAATCTTCCTTTCTGGTTACTAACTGTAATGGTAGGCAGGCAAATGATGGTGGAATAATCTAAAAGATAAACATCTTTACTGAGAGGTTTAACAAAGTTTAATGATTTTTACATCATAGTCAGTGCTGCTAAAATTATTTTCTGGATAAAAACATGAATCAGCACGTGAAATGAATTTAAAAAAATATCAGCTACAAGGGGAACTGTTCCATTATAATGCTACCTAAAGGTTTAAGATCTGCACCATATCTATAAGAACAAAAAAGGAGGTAAAAGAAAAGGTCAGGAAAAGTTGGACAAAAACCTTAACGTTTCATCTTGTAAATAACCTGTAGGGGAAAGCTGCATCTAATTAAACTGCAAAATCAAAACATTAAAATTCTTATTTTTAAGTAGGAGACAAAACTTGCATATGGTCTGACAGAAAAAAAAATATGGAATTTTTGGCTGCATCCCTTAGTTGCTCATAATTCTTGTCTGACGCTTACTAACTTAACTCAGCAGCTACTTTTTAACAGAAATGTAGGCAGAAGCAACTCGTGGAGTACTTCATAGAGAAGGATATATCCTGCTATGTGACACTTCTTTTGTGCTCCTTCCTCTAAGGAGGTGAAAGTCACGCAAAGACTAACACTGCCACCTTCAATAGCCGTTTCTGAAGCAAAGCTCTCCATCACACCAGGGAACTCAGCTCAGCAGCTCTGCAGTGTAATCTAAGTTTCCACCAGAATTTCAGCCAGGAAAATACATTTCTCCTTCACATTCTGATTACAACACTCCTCTGAAACAGCTGAGCAGGACCACTACTTAAAGCAGTTGATATCCTTTCTCACTGGAATGCTATAGAAAGATAAGCCATCTCATGGATTACCTTGGCTCAGAACCAAGTCACTCTGGAACTTAGTTTCCAGACAGCCCAGAAACCCGAGCAAAGAACGCAAGTCACAGCAAAATAAAACAAGGACATATTTCCCTACCAAAGACATTAAGCAATAATTAGCTTCTTGTGATGACAGTTGCAAATACCTTTTAGGAAGCAAGTTTTAAAAGACAGAAATGTCACTTCAACATGTAATTCACTCTGACAAAGCCCAGATCTTAAAGCAGACAAAATCACTGAGTTGTGATCTGCAACAGGGTCTCAAATAGCCTCATTAGACTATGAGGTATTTTCTCAGATTATAAGATACACTTGAAAATGGAAGGTTTGTAGATGAGAACAAAGCATGTTTATCCTTTCCTTCTTGTAACAGAGGCGGTTCTGACATATCATTTGCTTTAGCTATTTATGAACTACTTCTACAAACCATGGAGCAATAAATAAGATTACACCATTTGTTAATTCTGTTGACTCATCCAGAATGGGAAGATTATTACATTAATTTGGATTTACATCAACTAATACCAGTTTACCCCAGCCCACTTGCATCAGTACACCAAATTATAATAACTGGTTTTAATCAATCAGGCACACAAATATACTCTATTTTCAGTTTAATTCTATTACACTGAAACTAATGGCAGTAGTAGGTCTAAACCCACTCTTGTCACAGGTTTTCTACTGTTTGTGTCAAACTCTGATTACATTTTGGTGAAAGATAGAGCTACCTGGCAGTCACCATGGCAAACCATTATCAACACCCACCTCTGCAGAACATACTTGTCCTTATTTGCCTCCCTACTCCCACCGATGTTTATCATAATAAACAATAAAACATAACTGTCCTCAAAGTTTCATTCACACAAAGAGAAAAGTCACATAGCAACAGCTTTATTAGCTATACTTGGTACAAACAGAATTAAACAGCAGTGAAGTCATAGGGTTTTGTTATTAAAGGAAGACAACATTCACAGAAAGCGTTCCTTATGGGCACAGCGTTGTGCTGCACAGGAAACAAACAAACCAACCCATCCCAAACCTGGAAGCATATTTTAGTTAATCACTTTAAAATGCTACGGCCGTAGATTTAAGGGATCGGTACAAGTCTAAGGAAGAATTTACGTGCATGCATGCACACAAATACATAAGACCTCACCCACACAAAATTAATAGATATTCCTGGAGAGACATCCTGCTGGAAGCTGCTTTGAGGCTAACGGCTTTATTGATCAGAGTCTCTGACATAATTTGACATATAGCCAAAAGGCTCAAACATTTTGCTGAAGAGTTTGTGCAAGTAGATACTTAATATACATAGCACGGGTTTAGTGACTCTTCTGGACTGGTTGATTTTTTAAATTATTTTCCCTCCTTTTTGTGTGTTAGCCTTAATTTCCAGAAATGTAGGAATTAATGATCCTTTTAAAACAAGGGAATAGTTTAAAGAACTGTGCTTATCATTCAGGTGATTTCTCTGAACACGGAACTGTGAGGTTCCATAATGACCACTTCTCAATACTTGTAGTTCTGCTTGTTCAGTCTATGGTAGGACTAATTTTTTTTTCCTTCAGCTGTTCTGAAAAGTCCAAAAGCCAAACCCCATTGCTACCTTCTCATGCACTATCAAAAGTCAAAGATTCACAGGCCAAATTATGACCTCACTAACATCTCAGCAGTCCAATACTGATGACAAACTTGCACTGGTCTAACAGAGCAAGAATATAAAAACTGTCCCACTGAGAAAGCCACAGGAGAAGACCTGCATTTCATTCACACTCAGCTGCCACTGCAACTTCAGTTCAGATGCAGGTTTGATGACAGCTCCTTGCATGGTGTTCACTTGCACTTTTGGGTGCATTAGAAGGAGCTATTGATAATCACCTTTGCATGCGATCGGTTTATCTTTAGACTTCCAAATAGTTGCTCTGCCTCCTGATGACCAGAAAATGTGTCTTGATATGATTCTAAACCAACTTTACAAAGCTGATGACATTCAACCTTTACTTTACTTGGAAACTGGCAGAGTTGATTTGGAAGCTTGAGGACCACTTGGAAGGTTGCTTTAATTTAAAAAACAGTTATCTTGTTTATTCTTAGTTATCTTTTATTTATAGACAATTAAGCACACAGCATCTATGTTTGGAAATTAAATTTTAGTTATAATGAAAAATTCCATAGTGTTAGAAACTGGGACTGATTAATATGCAACTGCTGAAGCCAAATTATTGATCCCAGCATTGCATATAGAGGAATTTAATTGGTTTTCTTTACAGATGTTATTCAACCTGTTCAGCTACTTAGCAATGTTAAATGGCAGTAATTGACTGGTGTGAAGAAGATCACTTACAAAGGTCCCGAGAGAGACATCAAGGACTCCCACAGGCAGAAAAACTCCAATTTAAATAACAGCAGAAAAGAGCTCAGAGATATTATTTTGGTGATATCTAGTCAGAATGACTCTGATTCTATTTATGTCACTGCACTTCTATTGGTCTCATGTTTTGCTCTTGTTTATTCAAGCAACCAAAAAAAGAAAAGCAAATCTACTGCATCAGAAATGTATTATGACAGAAAGTGTGTTCAGAGCACTTCTTGGGAAAAAGAATTTGATCATAATTAATCCTATATAATTGATGCAAAATAAGCAGAAAGTGTATTCTCTAGTAAAATATCAGTTTACATAAAAGAAATATAACAGCACCACATCGCATCAAATTTCAGACTTCAGTGAGAATATAAGGCTTATGGCTTGGTTTCACTGCTTCCCTTTGGATAAATTAATGTTGCAATATTCATACAACCCTAAAATTAAAATGATGGCATTGTTACAATACTATACATTGCTTCTGCAAAAGTCAGTTTGTTAACTGAAAATCAACTTTGCCTGTATACTAAATAAATGCAAACAATCCTTAGTTATTCATCCAAGGTACAGTAAAGATACAAAGTCATGTTATGTACAGATGTGGTTGATGGGTTGTTACGGCCCTCTTTCCTGGTAAGGCACAAATTGCCTATTTACAAAAACACCTAAAACTCTCATAAACACACAGTTCACTTCTTTCATAGTGTTAAAGGCACCTCATGACCAGTGACACTACGTAAAGTTTTCTATGCTGAATTCTGCTCATTTAAATCAATACCACTTACACTATGTTAGGCACGTCATGTATAATCTAAGCAAAGAGAAATTGCCCACGAAAATGCCTTCCTAGCAAACCAGGATCTGAGTAATAGCACCATCTATGGGCATGAGTTTCTGAAGTGACATTGAACCACAAATTATTTGTATACTGCTATTTTAAAAAGCTTTACCTTCATTTCATTATCATTAGGCAGTCTGAGGAACTCTGATGTGTTTCTCAAAGTTTATCTTGCTGTCTTGTTGACAGTGTTGAAAGTTTGCGGGCTTGTTTGTTTAAAATTTTAATTTCTCTGTTGCAATATAAAACAAGAGAATCAATCAACCAATCAAACTGACAGAACTCAGAACCACAACTGAGCGATCATAACCATGTTTGGCACTTGTTACTGCATAATCATAACATAATCATAATCATCACAGTACTACATAATCATGCTCATAGTTCTAAAGTTAGTTATTTCTGAAATTTAAATGGTGCAATGAAGAGAACCAGACTGTACATTTGAGGGGTTTCTAGTGAATTTACTGTACCTCTTCCCTTCACAAATGGCAACACAATATTCCATAGCAATGGCACCGTTTCAATGCAGAGAGCTAACTTAATCCGTTTCCTAAAATTTAGGAAATTTTAGGAAATATTATGTTCTTTGCATTTTTGTCTGTCGTATGTTGCCAAGTAAAGAAGTTCCTGAATAAGTGCCTCTCCCAGTGACTCCTGAGGCTGCAGCTTGCTAAGAACCAGCATGCACACTACCTGCCAAAGCAATGCAAGCCTCCAAAATACTATAATTTATCCAAAACCAGAAACAATTCTAATGTTTCGTGATAAAATGGGCCTATCTTGTTTCTGTAAATGGTTTGGACCTCTTACTGACAAAGGCTGCGCTTGGGCACCTTCTAATTTTTTGACATTCTGTAGTCCCTAAGTAGTCAGCTGCTTGGGAGCTAATTATTAATTCCTTTCCTTTAAAGGTGACACCCTTTAAAATGCCACACAGTTCTGCAGGACCCCATTAGCCTCATATAAAATAGTGTTTCTTCAATGTGAGGACCAAGACTACTGACAACACAACACCAAAGTCTGATTTGTATGAAACTCCATTTCTTCAGCAATGCTCTACCCAGTTCTCTTTCATGGCATGTATAATTATCAATCACTTGTGAAAACAGCTTTTACTGTAGTCACCATGATGCCAAACTTTAGTCCGGAGCACACAGTAGTAATCATGGTGTTCTCCCACTTCAGGAATGAACTCTCACAAGGCCTCAGTAGTCATCTGTTGCATGAAATCCTATTCTCATTAAAATCAAACATACTTATCAGGTATGTTTGTAAAAGTTTTCCTTCACTGTCAGGAATAGAAGATCCATTAGAAAAAGCAAGCAGGCTCTGCAGGTAAAATTCTTTTTACACTTCACAACGAAATAGACTTAGATATTTACACTGATCATATTCATGGCCAACAGTCAGGGGACCAAAAAACATCTTCTCCAATAGTGTCTGTTATCTACTGAGGCTCTCCAGTCTTGTTTTGGGAAACCTGTGGTCACCACTGCCCGAGTAATTGACTGCTGCTGTTTAGCGCATTCCTTCTCTGGCAGCTGCTGCTTTCCCTAGACCAGTACTTTAAGTTATTGTCTTTGACATACTATAGATACACAGAAGTCTCATATAAGATTGCCAACAGTTCTCTGTTCCTCAGGATATTATTTCCCCATTTTCTTTTTGGAAAAGCATCTTATCTTCAAAACTATGCATGGATATGAGGAATGGTTATCAGAGCTGTGAGTGTACTAACAGACCTCAACAGCAGTGACCAGCCTCAGCAGGGGCCACCCTCCACACTCCCTGCAGACAGGCCTAGGGGCTCCATTTCACCTTGGGCCGTTAGTCCCTGCCTGAGCTCTCGCAGTTATGCCTGTCTCCAGCTCTGCTGTTGCCATGACTGTGCCGGGTCAAACCCCACTGCTCTGGAGCCAGACCCATGGGCCAATTCCCTAGCTGGACCTTGACTCGGCCTCCTTACTGTGGAACTGTCCTGTAACCACTGAGCTGTGTCCAGCTCTGGTTACCATCACTGGGTCTGATTCTGACATGCCAATCAACTTTCTAGCCTCACCTTGGACCTGCCTCATCACCACCAACTTCCCTGGCCTGCCTTGGCTGGCAAAGCCCCCGTCACTTAAGGGGCAGCCTGACAATCCCTTGCTACAACCAGACAATGACAACTCCATAATAAATTTCTATTTCTTCCTTTTTAAAGAAGACTGCAAATGCTACTGAAGTGTCTTTCACAAGCTCGTGAGAGGGCCTTGTCTCTGTTTTACATTATAAAGGAAATAAAATGTAGCCAGGTTAAGATATTTCTCCAAGGCTGTATATTGTCTGCTACCACCAAAGTTGACTGGTATCGTCGCATTCCTCCTGAATCCCAGGGCTATTGTAACAGAGCACGAGAAGCAACTTAAGCAAAGACACAGGCTTTGGTAATATAAAAAAAATCCAAAACCCTACAGCACTGTGTAAAATTAGGAAAGTCATAGATAAAATACTACTGAGGTCTAGACATGAAAAATGAGGAATACATGCTTGCTAACATTTGTAATTGCTTTGATGGAAGCAAAAATTATCTAATTAATCACTGTAGGTCTAAAGAACTGTGAAATGCTCAACTTGACTTCATAATATAACATGAAGTCATTATTGTATGATTTCATTGATCATCTGATTTTCTGTTTCATTGGATCATGTCCTCCAAGTATTTATAATAACAGTAAGAATTAATAAGTGCTCTCAACAGAAATGAATTAATTTCAATTTCAAGCCATATCACTGCTACTCAGGTTCTTAATGAGAAAATAATCCTACTTTGCAGCCAACGTGAAATATTTTCCTTTTCATGTTCACTGCTGATTCAACATGGACAAAAGATTTTTATGCTGAAGCTAATTTTTTTTTTAAGTTTCCAATACGTCTACATAAATACGCAAACAGAAAACAGACTGCCAAAGGACACTTGATGATTCATCTTGATGCTGAGTCAATACACTCTGATTGCCGAGTACCTGCCTTCAGAATAAAAAAGGACTTCTTTCCTACAAAGCACTGAAGATGCTGAATAAGGTACAAACCGGTTTGAAAAGATGCATCACAGACAGCTAGATAGTGTTCACTGAAGGAAGCTCACACTGAAAATAAGACATGCATATTTTTCCACTGCAATTTATACTTTCTAGCGAGAAGGGCATATATTATTTCTGAAACACATGAAATAACTGTCTTGTATAATTTCTACTTTCTGAATGTGAAAGATCTTTCTATTTTAGTCATATTCTGCAGAGCCATTAAGTGGCATCCATCATTACTTGCTCACCAAGGCGTTATACACAGGAGAGAATAACATTTAAAGTTATTTAATCCAAACTTAGGAAAACCCTGGATGGCTTTTGGAGTCTTTAAACTTACCATACACCTTCTGCCTGTGAAAAAAACCAAAAAAATACAGAAGAAGAAGCCACCCTGGCTAAAGCAATCTTGTACATCATTGATTTTGATAACTCACTTCAAGACAGCAATTTTTAAGTCACACTGGAAAGCTAAGTTTATTATGAAAGTAAGTTATGGGAAAAAGTTCCAAGTTATGTCATAACTATCAGAGAACTTTTATCACCTGCTAAACTTCTGTTACATTAGCAGTCAATTGCCTTTAGAATTTTCACTAAAACTAAAGCAATCTTTGGGGCTGACCACTATCAGTCACTTGAATAGTTTTTAAAAATTCAAGTACTTTTTTGTGCTGAGAAACGAAAAAGTGCTGTACATAATGTTACACAGTTTTCACATCAACATACATCTATGAATAATCATTAAGATGACAATATAAAGATATCAGAAGTTTGAGAAGTGATTTTAAAATGTTTTGTCACTTTTATAAATTACTTGGCTTGGCAAGGAACTTCAGCAATAGGTCAGGATGCTTTCCAGAGCTCACAGAGTCCCATCAGATAGCACACTCCCCTTCCAGTCTGACAGTCCAATTCCACCCCTCATCCTACAGGAACTACAGGAGGATCCAATACACAAAAATTCACAGACCACTCCAGGTTTTCAGTTATGCACGTGAGAATTAAACCGAAACATCCAGAGGCAAAGAGATCTGTCTTCTGCAAAGTCCAGGATGGCAGCAGGAAAACTCTAAGCTACTCAAAGTAAAGATGCAAAAGTGAGAACTTGATGAATGGGAAATGAAAGTGCTTCAGTCAGGGGACAATTTCATATGCAGGTCCATTCATTCTTTGTCAGGGTGCGATTTTTCCTTTAACCAATAAATGCACTAAGTCAGGGCAAGCAGGTCCCATTGAGCGTCCATAACAGAGAGATATTCTCGCAACCAGATTATCCTCCATATGCGCATCATGAATAAAGTTTTTATTTGCCATTCCACTAATTTTCTAAAAGAGTTTCAATTAGTCAGTCCAGGGAAGCTTTGAGAAGAAGCTACATTGAAAATACAGCTCGTAATACTTTGGCTGAAATGAAAATAAGCCAGTGTGACGAAAAGAGACTCTCCTGCAGAGTTCAAATTATTAATTTATTTGAACAACAAGTGCAGATCCAGTATGTCACTATTGCAGGTTCTATGGATACAATGGAGAATGCACTATTACAGTTTTAAAAGCAAGGCTACACTACTACAACCACAAGAAAGTCACAAAATGCACTATTGTAACTACAGCAGTTACAAAATGCACTATTACAATAAACAGGCAATCCATGGAACACACCATCACAACTCACATACAACTCAGAATACCACGTGTGTTATTCAATCACCTGCAACTACAAACTTAGAGTCTGCCAAATATTCACTTACCCCTCCTGGTAAGGGCTCCCACATAAGTTACTTTGGTCAGCATCCTGACCAAGGGGGGAAAGTTCTCATCATTCCATGGCTGGAGAAGTAACTCTCCATTTCTAGCATAAATCTTAGGGTTTTTATTCCCTGATATATATGACAGGGAATATCACACAGCAGTGTGCCTGAGTGGATTAGATCACCTGGGGTGTTTGTCTTTAGCAGCGTTTCCCCTTATCTTCAGTTATTCGTGGATGATGTTCCCTTCTGTATGCCCTATCTCTTGCCTATTTTTACATTGTCTGGGTCTGTTGAAACCAGGCAACTGAATGGTGGTTTGGGACTCAGGGCGTATTATTTGTTGGGGGATTTCAAGGCTCAACCCAGGTTTCCATTCTTTGAATGATGCAGCACTGCCCTGTTTAGTTTTGTGCTTACCAGACAACTCAGGGCTGAGCTATCTACACAGCTCCCCAGGGGTTGTCTCTACAGAGACAGGACCTCAAGGCAATCCAAGGCTGAGCTGCTGCTGCAACCTCCATGAGTTGCCTGGTGCACTAGACATTACCGCAACCTGTTTATACTATGAGTCAGACCGATCCTTACAGGCAGTTATTCAATAAATTAATGTTAGTTTTACTTCACTGACTTTTATTACAGTATCTTCCTAGTCAGTATAATGAGAATGCTACTCTTTGAACATTCTTCTGAACAACCCAGCCTGCTTAAGATTTCATGAGGCTGTCACATTTTCTTCCTGTCAGATCCCATGCCTCAAATTATTTACTCTAATTTGTATTAAGCTTGTATCCTGGCTCTGTAGAATTTCATCTTTCCATAATCATTCATAAGGCACTCAACAAAATAAAACTAGAAATTAATATACATGACCTCCACTGGCAAAGTAGCTCACTGCATCCTGCCAATGAAGCTGATGCCCTGAGAAGGTGGAAGCATAGAGACGCATTGGGAATATGAAGAATTCAATCAACTCTAGTGGAACACCATAGTTAATTAGTTGAATTATGTAAGGGAAGTGTCTGGCCCAACATTTTTTAATTTAACTTTCAATAGCTAGGAGACCACCTCTATATATACCTTCAGAGCTGCCATTTCAATTTCTGAGCCCTGCTTAAGTTTTATCATTTAAAAGGAAAACATGTCATGTTAAGTGGTTCTCAGATCAATTCCTTTCAGGTAGGTTAAGCCCCTGTAGTATGTAGACTAAGTGCTCTTAGAACACTTCCTTACACGGATGCAACAGAAAAAACAGGTCATCCTTTCACACTCAAGCTTTTCCCTCTTAGGACTCAATTTTCATTGCCTATTCATCTAAGTCAATAGGCTTTAATTGCTAGGATTCCTGCAACAGACTTCTAAAGCAACAAGAAGAAGGAAAAAATGCCACTACATTTGCCAAAAAGAGATGAATTTGTAATAGACATCAAACAACATGCTCAGATTCAGCCAAACTGTGTTATGCAGACTGCAGATAGAACCGTGTAACTAATACCAGCATAAAGACCACGCTGTAACAGTCGTCCAGAATAAGATAAAGAACCCTTGTAAACCACATTAAAAAACCAACCCACCTTGGTCAGCTGTATCACCCTCCCAACATTCATTATGGCCTTGACTTATCACTAAAGCCTGCAGAGGATACCCACCCACACTCCATTACAAATACTATGAAGGTTTGAGTTAAAATTCTCAGCTTCGAAAAATCCTAAGCAGTACAGTAGTATACAAACTTAAATTACTAATTGCATCTAGATTAAATATGCAATTAAAAGCTTATACTGCTTTTAGCAGTTAGAGGGCCTTTTTTTTCCCCCTCCTTTCAGGATAGCCACTCTTGGAAAATTTACTTTCACACAGAACATTTGCTGGTTTCCCATAATTTCTGATGGAGAAACTATAACAACATCTATTTTGATACTGTTTGTTTTCCATGTCACAGAGACTTTTAGATAAATGAGTCTGTCACTATAAATGCATTTCTCAACCTCTCAAGCTTTTGTTTATTTTCTTAAATCATAACAAATTCTCTTCAAACAGGATTTGATGGCAAAATACGAGGAAATCAAGTATAGCAAATAAGCTACAACTGTACAAACATGATTCCTGTCATCCATCATGCATTAAAAATACAACTACATACCAAAAAAATGTATTTAATCCTTGCACATTGCAGACAACCTCACTGAACAGAAAAAAGGTAAAGTTATCCATGGGAACACAGAATCCCAGCTTCTTTAGAGCCTGGAAATACGGTCTAACACCTTTTCTAAGATCTATAAAGCACCCAAGATATTATTTTACTCACGGAAGCACAGATTACTGTATAAGCACGCATCATCCTCCAGGGAAATTAAACTTAACTGACATGTATGGTAGGACTAAGTGGCATGTAGTACCATTAGCCAACTACACATTTCTTTGCCTCTTAAAAAAGGGATTTATTATCATTGGCACACCATCTGTTGTGAGTCCCTGTCTCTCCCGTCACACATAGCTTACAGCTACGATGCAGTTTCCAAAACAACCTGTGCTTAATAGATCTAACCACAGAAATGTGTTCCGCATCTTAGATTACATTTTTACATGCCTGAACATAAGCGCAGAAGCTTTCATCAACTATTGATGGCTTCCTTAGACATCTACATCTAAGTGTTTCCAAATTGTGAAGTTTCCCTAGCAGCGTTCACAATTTATAGATCCAACATAAAATTCCTTGGTTTGGGCCAGAAACAAGCAGCTGTGCATAGACACAACTAGCCTCACGTGAACCCTCCTCCAAGACCTTCTGGATTGGAGTCGGGCATGTAAACTCTTTTTTCCCTTGTGTAAGCAAAGAAAGAGGTACTAACATTAACTGGTCATGGTATTTTTCAGTATGTTTTTCAACCTTCTTTGTTTAAGGATATTTCAACAGTAAAAAGTCATCACAGTTGCAGGGAAGATCAGAAATGTTCACAGCAAAGGATTCAGCCAATAACAGAAATTGCTAAATACTTTTAACTTGGTATGCATCTTAGGCTTGCACTGATTCACAGTTACAGTCTTCCAATATTATTATTATTTTCTAAGCAAGGTATTCAACACACAAGACTTTCTGCTACAACCAGTTCTTTTTCTTGTTTTATCGATCCGTAAGAGATTAAAAGACAAAACTAGAGAGTAAATCTATGGAAAAAATTATCAAGAAAGTGGTATGCACTGCAAATACTTATAATCATCCCACGAAGAGTAAAAGTTTATCCTTTCTGGATTCTTCACTAGTAGTATTTTGATATATTAACACTGCAAAAAATATACTTTGAAATCTGCAACACTATATATAACCTAAAAATCAAGCACTTCTCTCTGCATAGGACTGTGTCTTTCCCCTCCCTCCCACAATACAACTTGACTTGGATCACAATTATTTCTTCTTCAATAAAGGTTTGTTTGCTTTATGTTAACAGTGAACAAGAGTATAACAGTGAAACCAATCGTGATGTTATTCAAATTTATACTTGCTCAAAACAAAGAGTGCAACTGTTGAAGAGATACTGGAATTTGTCTTTGACAGAAGACCTATTTTATTATCATCCAGATTGAGGATCTAGAAATAAAGGCCACATTCTTACCTACACTCATGCAAAAGATATATTTAATGGTGCCAGAAGTAAGCTAAAATTTTGCTAAACAGGTGAAAGAGAGTCAGTTATTCCTAGAGAGAAACATATAATTCGATGTCATCTGAATAAACACACAGGATTCTACTAAGTTCATACACAGAAAAAGGAGTGATGAGTAAACTGAAAAAACTCGCTATTTTTTAAGACTTTGTAAGCTACCTAGGAAGCAGGGAGCTGCTTGTTAGGCAAGGCCACTGACTCATAAAAAAGGAGTGATGAGTAAACTAAAAAAACTCACTATTTTTTAAGACTTTGTAATCTACCTAGGAAGCAGTGAGCTGCTTGTTAGGCAAGGCCACTGACTCATCTAAAAATAGTAAAAATTACTCACCTGAATAAAGAATAAAAGATACAGGAATCTATTAAAAAGTAATTTTCCAAAGAAATGGAAAATGGTTGTGAGTTTTGCAAAAATATATACTTTTTTTCTTTAGGCTAATGAAAGAAAACAAACTTTCCACAGAAAAACAGGTCAGTTAACAACTCTCCTAACACTGACCTCAAAACATGCAATAGATCTGTTGCACACCATTGCTCCATCACCAACAGAAACAAAGCTCAGACTTCTCCATAGCCAAATAATACCCAGTCTTTTAAACTGAAAGTCATAACTGATTCCAAATCTTGTCTAAGTGTAGAAGGGTAAACAAATCATACTCTAAATATCTAGCTTCTGTTAAACATAATCACCCTGCTGTCAAAATAAAAATGGTACAGCATAATGCATGTGTTAATTCTTTCTGCAAAAGGATTTGTTTACACTAGAAAAAGTTATAATCTAGTTGTTTTGGCAGATATTAAGGCATGACTGTGCTCCTTCCATAATGACAGTTAACATTGTGATCACACTGATAAAACTGACAGTAATTAGAATACATTTAGAGAAAAAAAGGGGGGGGAAAACTTCAGTCTTTAACACTTTCAGAATCCCATAACATCCAAACATAGGTTTGTTTTCCTACAAGAGCTAAGGATAGTTAGGCTCCAATACATAGAAGGAATAAAGCTCAAAAAAGCATTAAGACATGTTATCATCACGCATCCAGACTTGGATCATGGCAGTTAAAGAAAAGGAACAAAGCATTTTCTTTATTGAATCTAGTAACTAATTCTACCTATATCTGCCAAAATCAACTGCTGTTACATTGTCACAAGAGGCAAGTAAAATACTAAAACTTAGTCCATTGTTAAAAATACCTGCCTTCCACTGCTTGGGATTAGACACCTCAGTACTTCCAGTCAAGATAATCAGTTCCAAGGGAGCATACCTCAGGTTCATATATTACTTACATAGGCCTCTTAAAATAACGCATTTCTTTTTTCTCCTTGTAAACTTGCCAGAGGCAAAGATGTGAGCCAATCTTCATCTGAAGTGCTCATCTGCATTAACTGCTTTTTGCTATGACTTCATTCTTCCTCCAGTTTTAATTTCCAGAACAGTCACTTGAAGGTAGTTTCCACTATCCACTCACACATGCAATCCTCTGAAAGGCCATTCTCACTTCCTGGTTTTTAAGTCTTCTTGTCATGTAGGGGTTGCTTTTTATTTTATTCTCAGAAAGCAGGCCCGTGCACCTGCTCAGCAAATTGATTACAGATTATGTCACCACATATTGAGATAACATCAGATTTAAGGAATGTAATAATTTCAAATGCACAGTATCCTGAATAGCTAAAACCTACCCCCAGCAAAAGGGAGAGATTTATTTCACAAGGCTGTTTAGCCAGCTGCAATCAGAGTCTGCTATTCAATAGTATCACGAGTCACCTGTTCCAAATTCCTGTAAAGTGTAAGGCAACAAGGTTTAAGAATGAGAAAGTGAGTCCTTGGGATTACTGCTGTTTGTGACTAAGAGCTCTAAGAAAGCTAACTAGAACCTCCACTTTAAAGCAATTATGTTTAGTAGCATAAACGAGTAAGTCTGTCATTAGAAGGGAGGAGATACATCAGATTGTGGGATTTTTTGGGGCGTGTGGTTTTTTTGGTGGTTTTTCTTTAGCAGGTTTTTTTGTGGTTTTGTTTTGTTGGTGGGTTTTTTGTGGTTTTGTTTTGGTTTTGGTTTTTTTTTGAGAAAGACACTATGCTTTAAAAAGAGCATACAAAAATGATTGGTTGGAACCTTGGAAGAGGAACTAGAGCCAGCTCCATTTATTCTCTTGGCTCTCCTTGCCTACATCCAGGCGTCCTTTGCTGATATAAACCATATTCTCTGACTTGGTTCCAGCCCATTTGCCCTGCCAAGGGCAGCAATGCCTAAAATCCTACAGAGAAAATAATGAAGCACGCCTCTGCACACAAGAATCCCCCATTCCTTAATTCCAAATTCTAATTTCAAACAGGTCTGAAATAATTTCCCAGCTTCCTATTAAAGGAATGTATCACAAACACAAAAAATCTTCCGTCTGTAGTAAGTTCCTGGATTCACTGCTCAGCTACTACATACATTTTATACTGATTCATTCTTCCCTACCATTTTCTGGGCCATATCACCAGCAGCCTACACAAGAAAAGAGCCTTTTCAATAGCTATGAAATAAAGGTAAAAAGGATTCTTGTGACTGTTACTGCTTCTGAATGCTAGGGAAAAACACTACAAAGAGCAGCTCTTCCCCAGCACTCATACTCCACCAGGCTCTATGCCTAGGAAACGTCCTATAAATCCTCACAAACTGAAGCTCATTTCCTGACTCACTCACATTCTACAGGTCACCTCTACTCACCCCAAACACAACCATGTAAATTGAAAATTTATATAATTCCTAATTAATTTCCTGTGGATATAAAAGAGGCAGAGCAACCTGGTCTAATGGGAGGTGTCCCTGCCCATGGCAGGGGGTTGGATATAGATGATCTTTAAGGTCCCTGCCAACCCAGAGCATTTTGTGAGTCTATAATTTCCTTTATGCAGAGGTTTGGATTTTGTAATATGTTCACTGCAACACTGCTTCTGCCTAGCTGACCACAGATCACCACATGCATGTGAAATTAATTAGTTTTATACTAATCCACAATTCCACACCACAAGAAAAGAACACAGGAGATAAAGATGGTATGCACTGCCAGTACTCAGCTTGAGCATAATGCTTTTCACCTTCCCTTTCCAGGGTCACTGCCACAGCCAAAGCATACTGATCACACAGCCATTCTATGACCTGTCGCCCTGCTCCTGCGGTGTTACAGCAATAATCAGATCATCGGATTTCCTAGCACGCACATTACAAACTCGATTGATACTTTTCCCCTGACTCCTCTCATTAGCAGGACTTCCCTTTGTTCTGCTGGCAAGTCTGAGCAGAATCTGGTCACAGATAAGCAACTATATTTCAGATCTTCTCAAAATAAACAGACAGCTGTTGAAGGCAAAACAGAATGAGAAGCCTTGGAAAGCAGCATAGTAAGACAAGGGCTGATACCAAGTCTTTTCAAGCCAGAGTAAGGTTTCAACCATTTGGAAGTCAGGGACTTCATGAACCATTCTTTCTACTTAAAATCACTCAGTAAATTTACTTTTCATTAATTTACTTAAGTAAATTTTTAGCATTTGCACGTGCCTTGAGGATGGAGTTTCATAGTTTACAGGCAATTGAAAAAGTACCTTCTGTTTGAGCTTGCCACCTTCATTGTATGTTCCCTTGGCTATAAAATGTACTAATTATATCCTGTTTCCATTATTTTAGACATATATCAACATCTCATCTTAGTCTAGTACAACTAAGATGTTCTCTGTTTCTTTCTCAACAATTCCAGACACTCATATTGCTTTTTACCAGACCACAATGTTTCCATGGAACTAACATTACTCCTGAGGAGTTAATGGTCAGCTCACAGCTCATTGCTTCGTATGCAACATTAGGAATTCCCTATCCATGTGGGATACTTAGAATTCAACGTAGCTCAACATAGTATCACATTTTAGCATCCAGTCTCCGGAACATTTCAGCCTTCACTAGTGCAAATTATTCAGCATAATCAGTACTTCTGATTAAACTTTCCCTCTTCTACTAGGCCTCTTACATAGATACTTTATTCCCAAAAACCAGCCTTTTAGTTTAGTCACTAATGTATTTTCAAAGTTCTACATGCCAAACTGTCCTTCCTGATGAGTCTATGTCAATATTCACAGAACTACTCAGTCCCAAGGGCTTGTCTGAGCTTAATGTTGTAGCTGATTCAAAGACTAAAGCAAACTCACTAAAGACAAAATGAAGCAATTCAAAGATGAGACATGTGGGTTCAACTCCTGTGAGCCCTGTATAACTTAATGCAGATGGAATCGAGGTCACATTTGGAATACTGTGTCAGGATCATTTTTCACACAAATTAATCTGACACAGGAAAGAAACCAACAAACCCAACAAAAACTCAAATGTGAACGGTAAAATAAAGTGGTCTACTGTTTTTATCATGAACCATAATAAAACTTTTACAGAAATGTTCTGTTCAGGTAGGACTTGTTGTGAGTAAAAGTTAGTTTGACTGTAATCAGCTCTAGCTTCTAAGAAACAGAACTACATTCACATTTTTTATAAACTTAAAACTGAAGCGAAGCATAAGCAAACAAAAAAGGCCCTAACAGGACTCTTCTAATGTTTTCAGTCAGAGTCAAAGCAATCTAACCATTTAGACTGCATAATTAGAACAAAACTGTTCTAAATCAGCCTATGAAAATAACCTCCCTGTAAGACATGAGGAAATAATCACAAAAATACAATGACTTTGCAACTATCATAGCAGGGCTTTCCATGCATACTTTAATGTTACATTAAGTTCTTACCTTTAACGTGGTCTTAGAAGTATCCACAGTGTAGCTCCAAAGAGAAATTCATCACCTGAGCTCTGGGAAATTCTTTCAGATCTCGTAAGCTGGACACATAGCTTTGAACTACAGGTATCTAACTTAATCTGACTGTAATACTGACAGAAAACCAAAATACCACAGAAAGGAAATTCCATGCCTATTGACACTGGAGCTTCATAAGATGGTCACAGGAAAACACCGATGGCCTGTGGATTTACCTTCTTTTGACTTTTAACACATCACTCAGTGTTATTAGGGAGTATATCCTCCTAGTTGGGAGGAACAACCTGATACCCTCTCTTTAAGAAAAACATTTAAAACTACTCTTAAGTTTTAAAGCATGCCAGAGAAGGAAGGCTGCCACTATCATTCTTCTCTCCTCATTAGCTCCTTATAGGAGTCTGATGAGGTTCAATTCCCTCTTCCACCTTAATTTATAGCACCTGTCTCCCAGGATAATGCCTCACAATCAGGCAGTTGCCTGTTGTGAAATTCACCTGTTGAAGCTATTGTGCTTACTTATAGAATTTTAAGTAAAGGAAAAAAGAGCAGGAACAAGGTCCAAGGTCTCTGATCTGGACACCCACTCAAGAAATACAAACCTACTACTGATAAACTGCAGTAAGAATTGGAATATGAGACTCTTTAAAGTTTGTGAAATCAGCAGAGATACATGTACTCTGCACCATCCATCCCCATAAAGCAATCTCAAATGAATATCCTGTAAAGTGATGAATATCCTATTCCAGTTAAGTTGAAATGTCATGAAAAGAACATGAAATACGTTAAATAAGCAATCCCAAATTTGTGGGCAGCTTAATCCATCAAAACTGTAACTTTTGGTAGTCATAAACAGCAAAATGACTCTGCAACTCTCTAAAGCAACACTCAAATATCTGGAGAACTGTGCATCCAGGTGGAAGTAACATTTGTGCTGAGAGGTACTAGAAGAGCGTAAAACTCCACTGTTAACATCAGCGTTAGTTTAGTCCTCGTGGCAGCTACCAGATTTGATTCTCTTGAACACCTGAGCCCCAGATGAACATTTCTATCTGGCCAGGCACTGAACCTTTACATTAACAGCACACCAGTAGGTGCAGGGGTGGAATGGGGACAGGACATCAGCTACAGTATATCTGACGTGGACTTGACAAGTATTATTCAGAATATATAAAAAAGAATGAGATTAGCAGGTTTCCTTATTTAAAAGAAATATGAATGTATAAGCAGTAACCTCTAATTTTTATTTTGGAAACTAATCAAAACGATCATTGCTTAAATAACGTCACAGTTCGTCAGCCTTGACAAATCCTCAAAGTATTTCTAGTAAGCAGAACTGAGCACTGGATTGTCTTATAAACTGTTTCTGGTTTACTTACTGTTTCTGTTAAGGTGGTTTCTGTTTGGTACACTGACTTTAACTACTTGACAAGGCCACGTGCTTAGAAGATTATACTGTAAAGTTTGGATAGTCTAAAATGTTTGCAGCACAGAAAAAACAGAAGTCTATATAAACAGTAGGCAACTGCATTCCCGTTTGTGATGTTTCATGTTTTTATACCACTTTGCCAAATATCATAATAATATCCTCAATATCCTCATAATTTTGTAACATCATACAGTGTACTGGGATCAAAGCCAAGCATTGATGTATTATCATGCATAAATTTCCAAGGAGCTCATTTCAGTGAGTTCAAGCAAGTATAGAACACTAGAATGGCATTTATATCCTTAATCTCCAACTGATGTACTCATACAGCTTCTAGAGCAGAATCTAGACCAAAGCAGGCTTTGGAATAAAATGCTGATTTGAAGGATTTCTCATCTTTTCCAATATCTCATGAAGCAGAATTACTTTTGACAGAATGTTTTGATGAAGGAATCAGAAGTCTGAACAGTCAAGGTAAACATAAAAGGTAAATGAGAAAGCATAAATAAAAGAGCAAAGAATCTGCTCGCTCTTCCTCCTCCCCAGATAGACAACAGCACACTTCTGTTTTCTTGTCCTCCTCCCACAATAAAATTTTCCTTTTCCTCACAGTACTATATTGTTCCCACAGTAATTACTGTGTATTTAGCTACTGAGGCAAGGTCATGTCAGATGCCTTTCGCTGCTGTAAAAAATATTCTGCTTTTAGCCAAACTCAGGTATACTTTGTTCTCTTGAAGCAAGGGACTCTAACACAATCTATTTGCTGGCAAATTTTAGTGGAATGTCTACGCCTAAATGGCTGAAGACGGATGCAAGGAAAAATTCACTGATTTACAGTTAATTGTTCAGAAGAAATAAAGACTGCCAATTTCAACTTGGTTAGGCTGCAATGGAACCAAACCCTTAATCCTATCCAGCAGCTGTCATTAAATGCTTAGTTAATCAAGCTTAACAACACTATCAATCTATCAGTTGCTTAACTGCGACTATCATTGCTCTCTGCTTTCCATGGCACATAATGGATTAGATGTCATTATGAATGACTTACAGATGCTAAATCTCTTTCATAAAAAAACCTGCAAGCCTTTAATGGCAAGGAATACTGTGGACAATATGTATTTTACTAGTTTAAAATTCTAAAGGTATTAGTTCAGCTTTCCTTTTTTCTAAGTGAAGATGACCATGTTTAGGTTTATTATCATTATTGTTCTTAATTTGCAAAGGAAGACCACAAGAATACACTTTTAACTCTGTAGACAGTAATGCAGCTGCAACTCCTACTGGTTTTAAAATGTAGGGATTATGTTTGGTAGTAAACTCATCACCAGTAGGTAGCATGTTGGAATGAATATATAATTAGCTTGAGACAGTACTTTAGGAACATCATCGTGAGCTTCTACAGATACTTACCACCAATTGCAGCTGCTTCCTAAGACTTAATGAAAACATAATGAAAAAAAGTCTTGTTTAAAAAAAACAAATCTCTGGACTATGAATGCTCCAGAACAACCTAGAGAAAGAAACTATTTGAAATCCTTGAAGTACTGGCATGCATCCATCTGTTGTACTTTACTGTACCTGAACATGCCATGAACTACCTTACCAAACTGTGGTATTTGTTTCAGTCTCACTGAAAACAAAAAGAACAAATAATAATTTTCTTGCTTGACAACTTCCATGGCCCAGTACTTTCTCTTACCATTGCACCACAGCCGTCTTGTAATGGAAACAGATCTTGTGTGAACAAGCTGTAAGCTCTCTCAAGAGTAGTCTCTGCAAAATAATTCATGAAATTACAAAAAACACTCAGCATTCTAAAGCATACACTTATAACCGTAATTTTAAGATGTCTTAGTAGAAGCCTGCTGTAATCAGTGGTATCATTGCATTATTAGTTAAGTGATTTTGCAATAACACAATTAAGAAAGAACCAGGAAATACCTATGAGAAAAAGGGAACAGTGAAACACCCCAACTTGCATTAATGTTCTCCAAAAATGCAAAGATGCTGTAGCAACACCGTCACATATTTGCTAGGATCAAGTCTTTGATTAAACTTGATTTTTGTTAAACCAGCTGTATCTTTGCATCCCTTATTTTTAAATAAATATTTCCTCTCATTGATCTCTAAAGTAGTCTCCAAAAAGCTATTTAATGCTTGAAAATTGGCAAAACACAGTTATTGTGTTAAACATGATCCTCTGAATGTGTCTTTGCCTACTTCCGATTTATGACCACTAACTATACTTCGGTTTTAACATCACCTGATTGAAAGACAAATCAGCATTTTCTTAATGCAGTTTATTGAGACTCAAGAAGTGCCAAACTTTGTGTTGGAAATTCGGCAATAAATGTATATCCCTTTTGTTTAAAAAGTTTTGGTGAGCCATTGGCCTTTGTGCACCAAGGTAAAGAAGACATTGTTTAAAACAGTGCTGCGTAGCAATGCAATAATCTTAGTTCAAATAATAGACTAGACATTGGCCACAACCTCAATTTACTATGCTGTTATAGCAATGGAAAAGATCCAGCAACACCAAGACGCAATGTTTCTCTACAAATGTTGCTAAAATAACCCGTCAGTTTAAAAGCTCAAACAAAAGCAAGCAGAATTCCAATAGCTCTCAAAGGGTATTCAAGTGCAGTTTGGCTACAGAGCCATCTCTACTTCCGAACTGAGAAAATGGTTGGCAAGGAGTCTGCAGGAAAGGACAAGAAACCTCTGCAGCTGGAAATTACAGTACTTATAGAAGTTGCTCTCTGGGTCATTTGCTGTGGAGAAAGGCACCTGCATGCAAAGGCCCAGCCCTTAAGCCCTTAAGCCTCAGAGGCTTCCTGTGGTGTGCGCACGTGCTGGACACACTGCGGAATTTTTCTCTATACAATCTGAAAACCGAGTTAGGCTCTCGCAAAGCAATGTCTAACCCAGCAAGTACTTGTCCCCGAAATGTTAAATCAACTGAGCATATCTGTTCACAGCTTCAAAGAAGATTATTTTTTCACTTAGTTTTCAAACAACGTTCTCACTACCTGTAACACAATAGCCAGGAGGTAGGAATCTGTGAGAAACAGAGTATGTAGTAATTCCTGTTAAAACCTTGTGAAAGGGAGAGCACCTTAGAGATTTGGAGGGGAGGAGGGGAAAATAGAGGGCGTGTGTGTGTGTGTCACATTGCAGTGTTACACATCTGACTCAGATTAATGAAATCATTTATGTACACTGGGCAAATATGCTATCCTTTGGATTTCTATGTGGAAGAATACTGTTATATTCTCTTCATTATTACTGTATTGGGAGAAAATAGAAATCTCAGATTACTGAAATTATTTATGTACACTGGCAAATATGCTATCATTTGGATTTCTATGTGGAAGAATACTGTTATATTCTCTTCATTATTACTGTATTGGGAGAAAATAGAAATCAGCCACCTGAGCCACACCCCTGCTTAGAACCTTCCCCTAGACAATGACCTCCATCAGTGGCAGAGAGGGCTTTCTTGGGAGATTCAGTATTCCCACAGCCCTTTGACAGAGGAACAGTAGTTTCTTCCACTAGTTCAGTAGACCACCTTGTGAAGTCTCTTCATTATGAAATGGGCAAGGGGAGAAAACAGAAATCAGCCGCCTGAGCCACACCCCTGCTTAGAACTTTCCCTAGACAATGACCTCCATCAGTGGCAGAGAGGGCTTTCTTGGGAGATTCAGTATTCCCACAGCCCTTTGACAGAGGAACAGTAGTTTCTTCCACCAGTTCAGTAGACCACCTTGTGAAGTCTCTTCATTATGAAATGGGCAAGGTACTGTCTGAATCTGTGCTCCCAGCTTCCCAGTTTTTGGAAAGCACACTGCAATGTTCTGAAGATGAAAGGCACCGTACAGAGAAAATTCATGCTATTTTTTGAGCACACCTAAATGCTGACTTATGTTGAAAAATAAAACAAAAACAAGAGTTAAGAAAAAAGCACAGCAAAACAAACCAAGATGGAGTGCTCACACTGATTATTAGCTGTAGTCACTACTCATTGCCATTTGGCCTTCTCTATTGTGAGGTACTTTCAATTGCAGCTAATATTTTTACCTGAAAGGCTACAAAACATATACCAAAAGAAATCTAAAGTAGCAAGTTGCAGGAGAAACATAAATCCTACCTAGAAACACAATTTCCATTCCTTCTGCTTAGACATAATCTGAACTCCAGTCGTGGAATAGACTGCTTTTCTTAACAGCATTAATTTCAATGAAAATGAATGGTTTTAGTTCATAACTCTTTTAGCTCTGCTTCAAGTGTCCATAGGCTATATGATGCCTCAGACTATATGCATCTACATCAAGTAAAAGGGAAGTGACCTTCTCATACACGTGCTCTGTAAAAGCACGGACTCTGAAAGTGAAAGGATCTAAGCTTTACTATCCAACTTCTGTGGTTTTGGTGATAACTGCAAAAAAACCCAACCAAACAAAAAAAGTTGCACCCAGAGAACAGGCAGAGCTTGGGATGTATTCAGTTCAAAGCAGGTTCAGATGTTACTGTGCAGATTATTAAAGCACACTAAACAACAAAATGCAGGTATGTAACTGAAATACACATATTTAAACACAAGGTCCCACGATACTAAATGTACCTAGAAGATACTGAAAACGCTTACCAAGGCTCTTCAAGTCATTTTCAAAGAGTGGCAGATTTCAGTTTGCAATAAATCTTAATAAAACTTAAACTGAAAAAATAAAACTGTTCTCCTTTAGTAAAAAGTGATTTTGCATTTCCTGTGGAATACTAAGAGGCTGCAGAGCCAAACTGAAAGAAGCAAATACTTTCCAGTATTTTACTGCATGTAGTAGTAAAAAATCTGGATGCTTTTCTCGTCACTTACTCTTATGCTAGGTACACTGCAAAAATAAGTGCAGTTTCCTACTAGCTGGATTATATTATGTCTTTACACAGAAGAGTATCTTGTGTGCAGTGTCCTGGCTGACTCACTTAGAACACTAAAGTCTAAGTCATCAGGATCAATTAAGTACAAGGATCTGAGTACAAGACTGAGATAGACTTGGTAAAGCGAGTCCAGTGAAGTGTCACAATGATGATTAAAGGACTGGAGAACTTCTCATACAAGAAGAGGCTACAGCCAAAGATATTTAGCTTTAGACAGGTCCAGTCTTTGCAGAAATAATGGAAAATAGTGTACCTATTCAATTTGTGGCCTGAAATGGGTCGCATCTGATAATATGAAGCCCTTCTCATGCTACTCAGGCTTGAAGGCTCTGACAAATCACCTGTAACATGACCATCTCAACTTCTGAACAAAGATGAGGAAAACACAGTGCTGCATCTGCTACAGGTTTCCTAATTTTACAATACATTTTTGTTCTAAATGTAAAGAACACATGAGAGAACAACAAGGAATCGAATATGGTATAATTTTATGGCTTAATCATTCGCGTTCTATTGTTTTTTTTAAAAACCAGATGTCTTATGGACACTTGCAGCCACACACCACGGCAACCGCAGAGCCCAGAGAAGGGGAAACAAGCGCTGGGGGAAGGAGACCCAAGCTGGTCCCGCGCTCGCCCCGTCGGTGCGCACCTCCAGGTCTGCCCCACATCGCGGGGGGACCACGCTCCGTGTCACCGAGGCAGAACTCTCCGCCTAAACCCGCGTACAGTACGCGGAGCTCCGCCCGGCCTCTCGTCAGGGCGGGGCGCCACCGGGCCGCC
>NW_010203624.1:0-20593 GCF_000695765.1 Mesitornis unicolor
CCCCGCCCTCTCTCCCGCCGTCAGCAGAGGTTGTGTCCCAGCCGGGCAGCGTGGACACGGAGTTAGGGCAGGAAACAGCGCCCTCCTCACGCCTGGTGGCGGGGAGGCAGCCGCGAAGCCTCCTGTCTCGCCCCCACCCTGCCGCCACCGCCACCCCCGGCCCGGCAGGGGGTTTAGGGGTGGGGGCACCAAGGGACTGTTTTGGGCCTCTGCGAGGCAAGCGGCAGTGGGGGTGCTGGGTTCCCTCACCCCCCCCATCATCTGTGCACTGTAACATGCACCCGTGTTTGTCATTGCTGCTTGGGTGGACATCTCTGTGCAGGGCAAGCTGGATATGGAGTCTGCCTGGCTGCGTTTTCCTGTCCCTCTTTTTTCATTCCTCAAGATAAGACAAGTAGGGCTGCGCCATTTGTCATGTCGACTGTGCCACGAGGTTATGGCGAGAGGAAAAAAAACCGAGGCTCTGTGTCACTTAAAGCTGTAGCCTTCAACTTGCTGATAGAAACATGTAACTTAATTTAAAGTATATTTCAATAAATGCCAAAGTAAACATCATTGCTATGGGAGCTTTAGAATCCTCCTGTATCATCCTGGGTTAAGACTGCATTTGCCATGACTGATACAGCAGTTATCATTACTGTTGAGCCTTAGACCTATAGTCTGAAGGCCAAAGAAGTTTGTGTTACTGGTCATCCCAGAGAAGAAGAGAGAACCCTTTAGATCCCCCAGCTAGAACTTGAAGTGAAGTTGTAAAAATAACTGTGCTCGCTGATGCTGTCTATCCACATCATTGATAATGAGGAAAGTAAATTATCAAGAGTTGTGAATCTTGGGTCCTTTAATCAGCAATATATTTACACAGCTAAAAAGTGCAGCCTCCTTTCTGAAGTGACAGAAGTGATTTAATGAGTCACTGTTGTTTGTTACCGTTCCTTTCATTTCCTCAGAAGAAGGTGTGGAAGTCATCCTACTTCTGTGAATTGAAACCATCCTTCCTGACTTACAGTAACCTACTATCTGTCAAAAAAAACCTTGGTCTGCCTTTGTTGAGGTTTAGGGGTGGGCTGGCCACTAAATTCTGAACAGGTGCTCTCTATTACCCCTTCTCCCTCCCCAGAAGTGAAGAGAAAAGAGAGTAAGAGAGAGAGAGGCTTTACAGGTTGGAAAGAAAACTAACAGATTTAATTTAACAATAATACTAATACTGCAGGTTAATAATGTAAACAGGGAAAATAATGGAATAGATACAAATATGTATATATAAAATCCTCCCCCCACAGCCCGGTGATGATTATGTCACCGGAGGCTCTGCGGTGCAGGGCACTGGAAAAGTCCCAGACTGGACCCAGCAGCAGGTGGGAGCAGGATGCAGGAACTGGTTTCAGGAACACACGGATCAGGATCAGAGGCAGATGAACTAGAAGGATTCTGCTCAGGCTTCGACCATTGCAGGAGAGGAAAAGAGCAAAGGACAGAGAAGGGAGCTGAGACCCTCGTGGTCCCTCAGCTTTATACTGAGTATGACACATGTGGGATGGAATACCTTGTTGATCAGTTTTGGGTCCACTCCTCCCTGCAGGTGTGGATATGGCACCCATGGTGAGACAGTGGCCTTGTCATGTTTGCATAACTTACAAGCATTAACACTTGTAGAAGTGAACACTGTCTTGAAAAACATGCCGTTAGTTTCAGCAAGTACAACCACTTAGAGGAGACTGAGCTGAAAAGTAAAATCACTAAATAGAAAATCAGTTCTGTTTAGCTCAAACCAGGCCATTCTACCTCTTATTCCATACAATTTTTGTCATACTTGGGTCACTGTACACCTTAAAACTGGTCTGCCGTAAAACTCTAAAGAGATGCACAGGTATTGAAGCATTTGAGTGGTTTATTGACAAGGAAGCAAACAGGAAGCAGTTTTGCTGAGATTTCTTCAAGTGTATTGTCTGCATGGTGGATGTTGCAGGGGAAAAAGAACACACATAAAGCTGGTTGTTATGGGGTTCCTTGGCGAGAACAGCTAAACAATGTAGCTTAATACTTACACTTGTAAGACTTTAAGTTCATTATGTTCATTTAGTTCATGGTTGTAGGTTTGCATCTATCATAGCAAGCTCTTGGGGCAGAAAAGATGGTAGAACATTTGTCGTGGTTCATGCCCACAGGTTGCAGGTTCACCTTGAAATGTTTACTGGGCGCCACTTGAAATTAGATGTGGTCATCTTCACTGTGTTATCCTGAAAGACAATGAGCACTGTTAGTATTACGTAGCAATTAACATCATATACCTTTTGAGGTGGATTGAGTATTCTCACCCAGAGTTCAGTTCCCTTGTGGTACACGTACTTCACCATCCTTCAGCATCACCCACAAAGTACATCCAGGTCCTTGAGCGAAAGCAATCCCACAGATGGGTTTGCCTTTGTCTGTAGCAGGAAGAAAACAAAACAATTTTTCCTAACAGATTATTTTCAAAAGTTTTTTTGTTTTGTTGAGTGTAATGCACACATCCTTTTCCCCATCCATGTTTGTGGCTGGATCCAAAACCCAAATCTTTGTTATGCCACCTTTAACTGTAGATTTCTCATCCTAAGTGTGTTTTCTCCTGGTTGTATGTCAGATATTTTACAAGTAGACCTTCAGTTTGAGAAAGAAGCCTTTCCACTGCAGTGATGGCAAGCATACTGGTGATTTAATTAAAAAATAAATATAATTTTAAAAATCCCCAACACCCAAAAAACCTCCAAAAACTCTTCTGCTGGAGGTCTGTGTGGTAATACTACAGGTTATTACCACATAGGTGCTCAGATTTGCTGAGGAAGATCCTGGTGTTTCATGAGTATCTGTGTACGTTCTGGTGTACTGATGAACATCTGACTGTTCCCAGTTTTAGTAAATAGTAATTGAAATAAACAGGACTGCGTGATACCCATTGTAGTATTGAATTGTGTTTGACATACAGTAAGTAGTCCAGGGGAAAAAAAATACCGTCGTTCCTGTAACTTGCTAAAGTCTCTTCCTAGAAATTTATTTTTCTACCTTTAGTGTGCCAATTTTTACATTGGACTTTAAACAATCTTAAAATATTTTTTCAGAACTTAGTAAATTGTGTAGGAACAGGCTGCAGATCCATTAGATACATGCTTATAATAATTGTGATCATATCTCCAACTACTGCATAACGATCTTGTGTCATAAGTTAGTGTGGTTAGGCTGCCATTCTGTCTCTCATCTGAGCAGAGAAAGCCTCACAGGAGGAACATGATTCCTCCCCAGTTTGAAGAAGTGTTCTCAAGGCCTTTACTGGTACTTACGATGCCTCCCTGTTGTGTTTTCTGACAACCATAGTTATGCCAGGAGAACTTTCTGGTCCAGGCCAGATTCTGTGTCTCACAAAGCATGCTAGTAAAAGAAATAAAATTAAGTTTCTTTGCTAATGCTGCTGTAGTTAGATACTTTATCTCTCTTGATTTAGAGAAGGAGAAAAGAAACTTAACAAATGTCTTCATTTTGCAAGTCTGCTTTCCAAGTGTGTGCAGTCGTGGCTGGTGTTGGTTGGTGGCTGCTTTATCCTCTTGTTTTCTTTATGATTGACACTAATGAAACCATATAATCTCACAGGTAATTCTTAAGGTTACCAGTGAAGCAATTGAGGGAAATAATCTTGTGGAGTTGAGACCACCCAGGAGCCATGAGTATCATGGGAACTTCAGCTTGGAGCAAGGGTAAAAGTGAAAGGAGTACATTGTTTTTGTTTGTTTCAGACTTAGTTTACCTGTAGCCTTAAAGTATTTTAATTCAACAGCGCTGGTTCACTTTGGATGGACGAGAATATCTTAAGAAAACATCACGCAGGTAGTGGTATTGTGCTAAGTGAAAGCACCCTGCTGTTGCACAAATTATTTGCTAGAATCTGTGTAAGATTTTTTTTTTTTCATTGTCTTCAGTATAGAAAGTTCCAAATCATGTACAAGACCTGTGGCCCCTCTTGCAGTCAGTCCTGTTTTTATCTGGCTGCTTGTAGCTCTCTGTGCCACTTTTTAAAATGGGATTATTTAGTTTGCAGCGTGGCTCTGCAAAGCGCTGTGGTGGCGTCTGTCTAAACAGGAGGCAGGGCACTCTCCTGGGAAGACAGGGATGGTAGGAATCTTGATTCCACTCCCTCAGCAAACGAACCTCATCAGCTGCTTTGCTCCTCTTCATTACGTAATGTATAGGTGGTGATTTGTGGCAATAGTAATGATGCAGCCATTTACAGCACTTCTCTTCCAAAATGCTCTCTGGTAAGAGACAAATACTCAGTATTTTAGAAGTATGTTATGAAATGTATAAACCTGCTGTTGTCTAGCGATGTGATCCTGTATAAGTCATTGGAAAGATACCTGTCAGTTCTGCTGAATGTTGCGTTGGACTCATTTTATAGACTAGGAGGGAAAAATACTACATTATTTTAGTGAGAATGTTCAACCTAATGTTTATACTGCATATAAGATGCTTTTCCTCCACTGTTTTTAGGCTAGTGGCAAGTTAGCAGCCTTGAAGTAAGCTAGCCCGTGCTGATTTTGAGTACTTGGTACGCCTGATACCTACAGTAAAAGTCCTTTGTATCCAGTAGCATGTGGCAGATGTCTACGACAGTTAAAACATGAGTGCTTAAATTTAGGTATTGAAGGGATTTACTCTCTCATGTGCATCCAGTTCTCTTGAGTGAGAAAAATGGGTTTAGGAACAGCCTTACTGGCTGGCACAGTATTTCATATTCTTGGCCTTCCAGCTACGATACATACATTGTCTGATTTAATGAATGTGGTACCTGATACGTCCTTGTTTTAAAGACTTTATATACATGGTGTGTTAGGACTCTGAGCTTGCTCCGTCCTATCCATGCTTTGACCTGGTGTTGCAGGACCTCCAAGACAAATGTGCCAGCTCCACCCTTCTCATCCCTTTCTGCCAAGTGTGGCTGATGGCGAGGGCGTGTGGAGAAGGGTGGGAACAGGCCAAGTGTGTTGCTGCCAGCTCGGCAGAGCGCTTGCCCAAGCTCCTGCAGTTTGTGGTGCAGACCCGTGCCGGGGTTTGGTACGCCAGTAATGGTCTTCTGTGGCTTTTTCTATGTATTTGCCCAGTTGCTTTTTTTCAGATTGCATAAACTTTTAGCATCCTTAGCTGCTTTTATCAAATATGTGTTTTTCTACACCTAAGCCCATGCCACGGTGTAAGTGGACAGAATTTTAAGCCGTTTTTGTTTTTCTGAAGCAGTGTTGCTAGAGTAAAAGTCTTCTCACCTGCCCCCTTCTCCAAACTTTTCATGTGTTCCAGTGATGCAGAAAAGAGGGAGGTTTCAGACAGACCTACCTAGATTTCTCTGTAAATGGAGCTCATCAAAATCTGCCTAAAAAGCATTTTTGAAAAAGAAAGCAAGATTTAGCTCTTTGGTTGTTTTTCCATGTGTGATTTTTGTTAAACCTCGCATCCTGCAGTTTGTGGTCTGCTTGTGGATTTGTGCTGCAAATGGTTAGTTCAGGCCCAGACACAAAAAACAATGGTGGTCTTATGTGAAGTTATTGATCATTTGGACTGCCCTGTTTCCTTGTGACTGGTATCTGGCTGCTGGCAGTGATCTGACCTCTTGTCAGTGCTTTAGGGATATTATGTATGATAGGGTCACATAAATATGGCTTTTGTTTTACTTTCTTGTGGGACTCTGTAGTATGACCTTCATGAATAATCTGGTCACAAGTCAGAGAACTGAGAGACCTCAAGTTATGTTTACTCTTTTGAATCTTAAATTATATGCACATTCCCCTTTCTGTTATGTGTTATACCGAACTCCAGAGGCAGTTGTGACTGCACTATAAAAATAGGCTACCTGAATTTCAGTACAGAAATATGTACGTAGCTGTCTGAAAAGTAGCTCAAAATCCTTATATAATGGATGTGGAAATCTTTACTGTTTGAGAAATGCAAACTGGGACTGATAGATAAGATGCCTTCCAGTTCTGTTGCTGTTCCCTGCTAGTCTGGACATGTGTTTCATGCTAAAGAGCTCGCTTGTGGAAGGAGCCCTTTGTCATGGGCTCTGAGCAACCTCTTGTGTTTCCCTGAAGTTCTCAGACGGGGATGAGCTTGATGAACTTTGATTTCAGTGTTGGATTGGGATGGCTTAGAGGCTAGAATAGGAATTTGTAAAAGGCTCTTTTAAGCATCTATCAAAGAGTACTTAGTGTATGTAAATAACATTCTCATTTATGTTACGAAATTAGTGCTTCAAAACTGGGAGTTCATAAGGTCAGACTCAGGGACACTAACTTTGCTCTCTCATTTTTTTAGTGGCACAAAAGCTTTTGCCTGCATTTTTAGATTCTGCTTTGACATAGAAGCTGTGCTGTGGTAGAGTGTAGCCAACTACCACGTAGTCTGCAAAGGGAGGTGGCAAATGAATAGGGTGTGCTGCGAAACAGAGATGTCAGATCTAATTGTCTGTTTCTGGAAGAAATGGAATCAGAGCTCCTGATGCTGAGCTGCAGGGAGAAAGAGAAATCCAGCTGTGAAACTTGTTGGGTTTGAGGCACAGATCTTCGGGGAAGCTGCCTGAGGTGATAGGAAGTGCATTACTTTGTGTTTCAACTTTTGTCAAGAAAGAAAAGTGGAGGGATACCTAGTAAGCTAACCTGTAGCAATTCAACAGAATACTTTTACATTGATTAGGCTTTTACAGGAACCCTGAGACACTGAAAAGCGTCGGGTTTACACGTAAAAGGTCTGGTTTCTGGCAAATGCAGGTACTTGGTGGTCTGACCTGCGCTGTGGAGAAGAATGTGTGAACATCTGGAGTTAGAGTTGGAGGTTTACAAGTTGGTGGTGAGGTATGCAGGCAGAATGGTGTGGTGCGAGGCAGATAGCAGCTGCAGGGACAGGAGGGACACTGATAGCGGAGAGATGCAAAAGGGAAAGAAAATAGAGGTAAATGGGAGAGGCCTATCTTTCTGTCCAGATACGCTGTAAATAATGTACGAACTGAGTGAACCTACTAGCCAAGCGTTATTGGAAGGATAAAACACCCTATGCAGAATGTAGTACTGAAGAACTGGATGAAATATAGGTAGTATATGCGTCTGTTCCTGACAAGTAATTCGGGAGACTCTGTTCTTGTATTTGTTGAGTGGAGAGAGAGCGCCATTCCCGTTTTACCACCGTGCACATTTTGAGTCAGTCATAGCAATATTTTTATTTCTGAACACTAACATCTTTCATTGCCTGTGAAGTTCTAAGCACACCTCTCCTCCAGTCTTGCAATACATCTTCCACCATGCTTGATTTGGGTTTTGTCATGGAGCTGGTCTGTTTTCGGAAGGCTGACTTTCAGCATAAATGGCAGGTTAAAGTCAACAATTGCTCTCCCTCTGTTACACATAATAAATCTAAGAAAAGAAACAGAAGTCACTTAATTGTTTAAGGTAAATCCTGATTTTCTAGTTGCTTTTGAGGACAAACCAAGATCTACTTAATACTGTTGAAGAATCTCTCACTAAACAGTCTTTACCTGCTCATTTCTGTTTAGTTGTCTTATCACTGAAGTCTGTGAATGCCGGATGTGTGCTCTGTGTACGCATGCAAAAAGATGCTTAATTTAAAAAGAAAAAAAGTATCTATTTTGTAGTTGGGCAGTCAAGGTCAGACAGTTCAAAGGTTCTTGTTGGTGTAGGTGGTAGGTTTGTATTTTCTGTACTGCAGTGCATGGCTCCCAAAATCTAAAAAAAAGAAAATAAAATAAAATCCATTTTACTAAAAAGTTAGAAATTACCAGTTGGCATCCCTGTAGCAAGCAAGCAGTAAAGTGCTTCTAAATTTATAAATGAATTCCAGTAGAGAGCATCCTTCAAAAAGCACATTCCCTTTCTTAAGAGACAATATACTGGGTATCATCAAGCATGTTAAAACGCTTTGAAACATGCATAAGCATGTTAGTCTTACATCTTTCTCCCTGGTCTCAATGATTGCTTTGCGAACTGTAGTGAACATTCTTTTGCAGGAACTGATGTGATGAGGAGAAAGCCCTATAGTAAGGAATTTTGTGCGTATTAAAGTACCTTCCCCTTAAAAAAAAACCCAAAGTGATTAATTCTTCTAACAGAAATAGTGTGGTGCATTCTGAAGTTGGGGTCTCTTGTAAAAATTCAAGTTCATGCAAGAGGATGTTGATGAAGCTTTTGAAAGGAAGGGCAGTTAACAATTTCTTGATAAGTGTGATGCACTGAACTCTGCTTGGCTGTTGTTTTTGTCATTAGTTTTTGAAGTTAGTTAAATACTTGGACTTGTGCTTTCACCTGTCTTTGCAGGAAGGGAGAGTGTGTGTTGCTGGGTTAACTCTTAATGAAAATGTTATAACTGGTTCGGTTTCTGCGAAACAGGAATCTGCAAACTAAAAGCTTGCTTCTTCATCTCAGTGTGTTGCTGCTTCATACTATTGATGAGATGCCAGAGACCTTGAATGGAAACCAACATCTGTTGTTCGGAGCCACTGTAGCAATTTATTTTTTCGTCTTTTGATTTGGTTCTTTATTTGGTCTTGCACACGTTCAAAGATGTAAGCCCTTAAGACTACAGGATAAACTAGACAAAAGTAGATATGTTTGCACTAAGAGGCTTAACTCATCCTCAGTGCAAAGGTCGCTTTTATTTTAAAAATAGAAGCTTAAAATGTGGAATCAAAAGTCGAGTTGGATCTCCCTAGTTGTATTTTTTAGTGAGATGTTCTGTAAGAAGGAAGGAGCTTTGTGGAGTTGGTGGCTCCTGCCACAGGTAGTCTTTATTGGCTGCCTCCTCCCCTTTTGTGCTGTTAGTATTTGTGTTTCACATGTGGGTTTTTTAAAAAGATTTCTTTTTTGTTGGTATTTATGGAAGAAGGCCTGGGCCTTGTAACCTGGCCCTGTGGTGTAGCTAAAAATATGCACAAAATACTTCTGTGATGTCATGAAAATGGGCATTTACTCTTTTTAAACTTTGTGAAAAACTGAGATGTTGTTCAATGCTGATTGTCTCACGCTGTAACAATGGAAAAAGGTCATTCATGTTGCAGACACTTGTACAGTGTTCACTGTACAGACACAAAGTTGCATATTTTTCAGGTGAGCTTGCAAGAAAGAGCTGTGACTTGGAGCAGTGGTGTAAAAATGTCCTGAGCTTATTGTGAACAGGAAAACACAAAACTTGATGCTGTCTCCTACACTTTTTCCTACTTCAAACTGTTGAAACCAAATGGGGAAAAAGTAATTTCTGTACCATGTGACTGGAAAGCAGTGCTTTTGGAGAGGAGAGCCCTGTGAGTCCAAGGGCCCTGGGAGAAGATTCACAGAATGTTAGGAGTTGGAAGGGACCTCAAAAGCTCATCCAATCCAATCCCCTGCCAGAGCAGGATCACCCAGACCAGGTCACACAGGAACACGTCCAGGCGGGTTTTGAATGTCTGCAGAGAAGGAGACTCCACAACCTCTCTGGGCAGCCTGGGCCAGGGCTCTGTCACCCTCACAGTGAAAAAGTTTTTCCTCATACTCAGATTGAACCTCCTGTGCTCCAGCTTGTACCCATTGCCCCTTGTCCTGTCATTGGCTGTCACTGAGAAGAGCCTGGCTTCTTCCTCCTGAAAATTCTGGATGTCTTCAGTCTTTAGTGACTCTGTTCTTCACTTTTTCTGTATTTTCAATGGCTGTGTCCCTGATTTTATTTAATAATGTAGGCTGTGAAAGATCAATGTAAAGAGCAGTTGCTGCTGGTCCGAATTGTAAACGCAGGTTGTTATTTAAGTAATTCACTCTTGCAGGTTTAGTGTCTTGGATTTTTTTCTTCCTTATTAAACTTTATTCTTACACTGTACCACTTAATGTGCAACTCCTGTGTTTCTGCCCCCCAAAAAATTATAGCAGGTAGTAATTTAAGGGAATATTTTGCTTTGCATTTTTCTTGCTAATTTTAGAGTAGTCTGAAAATAGTTGTGTAGTAATCTGTTTCAGCTGTGAGCAGCATGTTCTAGGGTTAAGGTTTTAGTAAGGTGCCAAGGAAAAAGCCCATTCTTGTAATGAGACCTGATTATTGTGCAGATCAGAATCTGGGGTTGCCCATAGGCTTGTATTGATTGGGATATTCACTCTGCAGAGTATTTGAAAGACAAAGTTTCTTTTGGTATAAGATTTGGCATTTACAGCTATCTCTGAAACTTGAACTACTTATTACCAGATAAGTAAAGTAGAACCTTGTTTTCTTTTCAAATAGCTTTTTTATTTTAAAGGGCCAATCTCATGTTTTACCGTGTGACTGTGTTTCTGTGCTTGGGCTCCTGTGCAGTCTCCAGGAAAAGCAGACTACAAAATCAATTAATGCTTCAGAACTCCTTACTTTTGCTTTTTGAAGGTGATGGTTGTTGATTTGGCTGTGTTTTCAGAGATGCTTTTACACTCTTGAAATTGTAAAATAGTATTTAAAAAATAGAAGTCTTGATAAGATGGATGTTGTTCAACAACTAATTTGACTGAAAACAAAGATCTACAGTGTGGTTAAGCTGGTGTTGCTATGCTCCACTTATAAGTGAGAATAATGCATTAGTATTGGTCTGCATAGCGTGTTAGCTGTAGAGCTAGTAGGTTTTTATTGAAGAAAACAAAAAAAAGTTAAGCTCTGCTTTGTGGGAAAATGTGCATCTGTGGAGCCTGAACACTCAGTGCCTGTGAGCTGGGGACAGGGTGGGTGCCTGGGCTGGACAGGGGCCTGGCCTCCTGCTACCAGTCTACCTTTTCCTTTTTTTCTTCCTGGCAGTGCCTTGGATAGCATTTCAGATGCGCATTGGGGAAATCTGTTGGTTAGATGACCCCCTCTAGAGCTGTTCCCTTCTTTAGATTCCAGGTAAACTTGCAGTACATGTATCAGTGTGGTTGCTCCACTAGCTCTGCTATGGGCTTTTGGAAGGAGCGGGGAGGAATGTGACAGTTTCTGAAGTGTGTGGATCGTGCTGTGTTGTCTCTGCTCTGGGCTGTAGAGCTGGAGTGTTGTCAGTAATTCTCTTCCACTCGATTCCCAAAAGTGTACCATGAGGAAGCCCATGTGCTGATAGCACGCGCTTTGTAACCTCTCAGCTGTTGCCTTTATTCCTTGTGGCTTTCCCAGCCGTGCTGGGAGCGGGCAGTGGTCGGGAGAAGGACAGAGCTGGGGTCTCTGGAAAAGCAATGGATGCTATGGGTAAATGCACATTTTTTGACTGAAAACTCCATGTTTCAGCTGTTTTTCTGTCTACGCTCTTAGTTTTAGATGCACCTGTAATGGTATTTCCCAAATGACTGCTGTGCTGCTGAACAGAAGTACCTAGTGTCTTGTTTTGCTTAGCGTACCAGAGCTGCAAATTGAATGATTACATAAATGTTCCCTCTCCATTAAGCTATTGTGTGAAATGTAGTTTATTCTGGTTCAACTCTACTGAAATGTCCTAGCTTGTTGAGTATTTCTCAGAAATAGGTGCTTTTTTAACTGGGTAATGTTCTTTTATTTAAATAAGGATGTCTTTTTGGAACAGGGTGATAACCATGATCTCTTTGGTATTTATACTTTCCTTTCTTCATGTGCAGTCCTTTCATCCCTGTGCAGCAAAAAGTCCGGTGAGTGTTGCTGTCAAAACAGATGAAATATTGTTGACCAAAAAGCTAAATCCAGAGATAGATTAAAGCGGGAGCAGCAGGTAATAAATAAAAAGGTAGTGTAGGCTTTTTTTGTTTCTTTTTCTTTGGCTTGGCATTGAATGTTATTATCACTTGATTCCAAGCACAGTTTCCAGCTTTGAGTTGTTCATACGGCATCTGTGTTTGATATTTCTAACAGGAGAAGGTGCTGCTTCTCTATAAATGCCGATACCAGCAGAAGGCCCCAGTACTCATTTTGTAACTGAAGTTTAAGAGCCTCTCTCCTTGTGTTTTGCGTGGATACTGTGCTTCAAGATTAACATGAGTTGTTCTTACAGAAACATATTGAATTCTTCCTGATGGAAAAGCATTTCTGTATGTTGTTGAATGTTGAAGTCATCTTAAAAGGACATTGAACCACATGGTGTAGTTTGGCTGAGCTTGTTTCTTAAGGTGTTTGATTTTTCTTTTGAGGTGTCATGGAGAAATACTTTCTGTACAAGACGAAACCTTTTTGTATGTATTTGTCTGCCTGTGAGTAACAACTGGCACTTACATATCACACTAGAGTGCATTTCTGATTTTGTTCCCATTCACTAGTACACACTTTAGAAAACAAGCTGGTCTGGTCTAGCTTTATAACTGAATTTAGTTGTCGATTGGTGCACCTACAGGAGAGTTCAGCTTGGAAACATGCACTTGAAAGGGTTCTCCTGTGCATCTCAGCTCACACTGCAGACCTGCCTTGGGTGCAAGAACTGGATTTCTTTCAGATTAAATGACACTGGAAGATGTCTTCAGTACTGTGCTGGAGGACGTCTGCTCTGAAGTAAAACCCTTGAAATGCAGTAACGTGGCTGTCATCTCAGAAACCACTGCCTTGCTTGTGCTACACTGATGCTGGCCTAATGGTAGCCAGTGCGTGGCACGTTTTTCCTTGCGTTGAAGTTGTTTCCATATGTCTAGGGAAAAACCCACATGGATGAAGAGAGGAGGGATTCTCTGTTACCGAGGTACGGAGTCTGTCCCAGAGGACAGGGAAGAGTTGTGGTGCATGGATGTGGATGGAGGACAGGCAAAGTGACAGCTTTCTGGTAAAAATCTGGTGCCAGAATGCATCAACTGTGTGGGATTAAAGGAGTGATCCACTCCTGTGTAGATTTTTTATTTTAAAGATGTGTTTCTTTTAAAGATGTATTAAAGCATTTTATGCTTCTCTGTTCTCTTGGAAATGTTTTACATATATTAAACGTCCATGATTTTTTTATTTGGCTGGGACTCAAGCAAATGGGTTTGGGGTTTTTTTGTGCTTTTTTGTAGTTTTGGATTTTTTTGTTTTGTTTTGTTTTTTTTAAAGTCCACTCTGGATTTAAAGAAGCACTTGACCACTAGGTTTCAGTTTGAGCGTCCTACAAAAACAGCAGAACTAACTTGACAAGAAGAAACAATTGGCTTACTCTTCACAACGCTTTAGCCTTAAAGCGCTACCCTGTTGCTCGCTAGCTCTAATGTAGGGAGGACCAAGTAATGCTTTTGTAGACTCTTCACTGTACTTGAATGCTCTTTGGGCTTGTTGAGCAAATAGTTTAATCCTCTGACTTGACTATCCGTTAAAATACTCCTTGGATGAGAAGTGAGAAGGTGGGGTTTTTATTAGGCTGGTCTTGTAGTAAACAGCAGCATCTACCTGCGTGAGTGACCAGGGCTTGTTTGTCTTGTGCCTGCAGTAGGGTCATGTCTGAGCTTTACCCTGAAACTCTTATTCCCTCTTCTGCTCTGCAGAACCAGATTTCCATGTGAAAAGCTAAAGGTAGGCTCCCCTGGCTTGGTAACCAAGACTTTTTTGTCTTTCCATCCATCCTTGCACAGTGTAGGATAGGGGTAGCAGCTGTCTGTTTCAAACCCTTATCTAAGTCAAGGGGAGACTGAAAGAGTAGGGAATAAAACAAATAATGTAAATGATTTACTGTGTACTGGGGAGCATCACACTGTGACAGTGATTTCACACAGCTGGCTTGGTCCCATCAGACCTTCCTTTATATCAGACCAGTGAGATCTGCTGAGGTACCTCCACCAGCACCAGTACTCCGAATCCAGGACAGTATGGCTTGGACCCAGGCTGGCTCATTGCATTCAGCACTGCCCCAGTGATAAGCTGATTGCAGGCCTCTGTGCCAGTATCATTGTGTGCTGGAGGTGTGGTGATCTCATATCTAAGAGGTGGGTGTTGTGATGCTGTCCTGTGCCAAGAACAAAAAAAAATTGATCTTGGGAGCTTCTTTACTCAGGGCTGTTTGATGTTGTGCGGTGACAGGACTGGTATGTTGCATAAAAGTAACTGGAGAGCATAGGTACTGAAACAAGAGAAGAGTTACTCTGCAGCCAAGGTGCAGGGAGAACCTGAGAGCTCTGTTGTCTCAAAAAATGGCATTCATAAGTGTTTGGAGGGGAGTCAAGGTCTGTGTCTCTTAGAGCTGTTCCTTCTGCCTCATTTGCACAGTGCAGACAAACATGCGAGGCTGAAGTTATTGGTGTGATATAGGTTGTGTGATGATGTTGAATTATTTTAGTACTTTTAAATGTTAAATAAAAATGTACACGATGTTTATAGCATAGTCAGTACCTTTCTTCTATGGTGCTCTGTTTCTAGCTGGGAATCTCTGAACATCAAATAAAAAACGTGGGAGTTGTGTGGGCATTGGCTGTTCTGTCCCAAGAAACAGCATTACCTCGTCCTTCATGGGGCAGGGAGACACATGGTACTGAGACCTCTCCCCCTTTCCCCCTTTGCTGAGTTTTGTCGTGGCAAAACTGGGGTGACCAAGGTGGTCTTTGTGTTGGGTGGAATTCCTCTTCCAGAGTTGCTGGAGCTGGGACAGTGAAGCTGCATGTTACACAGGAGGGCATGGCCTGCTGCAGAACCCACTGAGCAATGCTGGGGATGTGCTCAGGAGATTACAGAGGGGAAGATATTTCTGCATTTGAGAAGCAGCCTCTTGCATTATAGGATGTCCAAAAGAATATTTCAGTTCCCTAGAAAAGAAACGCCTGCTCAGCTCTCACACAGACGTGAGCAGGTTCGAAGTTGTGGTCGTGTGTACAATTACCAGGGAACAGGAAGGTAACTTGCAGACGAACCATTCTGTTGGTTTGGAAGGCAGAATGCTCTGCTGGTTTCTCCGTCTTCCCACTGCACTTGGAAATTCCATAGCGGGAGCAGTTTCAGATTTCAACAGCTGGATGTTTTTCTTACCTTGTTTTTTTCCAAGTGGATGTCACTGACATCCTAGCATGCCACAGGCGTGTTATCCTGAACTAGGCTTGGTTTTCCTAAGATGAGTGCGTTTAATAATAGCTTGAATTATTGAGAAACTTCAATACTTTAAAGAGGTTGTAATATCTAAAATCCAGTTATTTCTAAGGAAACATCAGCAGAACTCTAAAAATCTGTATGTTTTAATAAATATTGAGTACTTACTGTAACACAGCCTGTTGTGATTGGCATGCTAGATTGCAAATTCCCTTCTTACTTGGAATATTATTTTTAGTAGTGTTACAGTTTTTTAATCAGATCTGAAAGCAATCCAGTGAACAATAAATTCTATAGTTCTGTCTTTTGGCATTGCCTGTAGAAACACTGAAGATGAAGACTTGCAGCCTTAATGCACCAGCTCCCTGGTTTTCATGGGGATGGCGAAATTGGGAGAGTGCTTTGCACCTGGAATTCTTGTGGTCTAGTGCCCAAGCTCTGGGTCTGCCCTCGTAGGCTGACCAAACCGTGCTAAGAAATAGTTGGAAACAACCATGCTGCCCAAAATTACATTGTTTAAGGAAAAAAAACACACCAAAGCCAAACCAAGAAAAACAGTAAATGTGGCAGTGTAGCTGAGATTAAAACACGTGTGTGCTACACATATTAAAAACTTGGTGATGTTTTAACTGGGCTTTGATACTGTTCTCTTTTGTGTGATAAAGGTAGTGTGGGGTTTTGGTTGGTTTGTGGGGGTGGGTTTCTTGTTTGGTTGGGGGCTGGTTTTTGGTTTTTTCCTCCCCTCTCCCCTCCCCAAAGCATTTTATAAGATTCTCTTTCCTGTCTTTTGTAACTGAAACTGCCTTTATTGTTCCTCCTAAGTCTTGAATGTATTTTTTAAGTTATTGATTCTGAACAAGATTTTATTTTGCTGCTCAGCTCTGTTTCTTTTGATGTTGAGTTAGTCCTGGGTTTGGTTGGTGTAAATAGAAGCTCTTCTTCATTAGGTTTTTCATCTTGGCATTTGTCAGAATTTCTGAATTCTAGATAATTTGGGCCTATCTACTGCCAAAATAAAGCTACTTCGACCGTACCTGCTTCTTGAAGCAACTGAAATGCTTCTGTAGCTGTATGGTGAAATAGAGCAGGGCATGGATTTGTCTGAAAACTAAGTGACCAGAAAAAAATGTCACTGTTTAAGTATGTCTTCTTTTCAGTGTGACTTGCAACGGCTCAAGCCAGGAGCTGGAAGGTGGCTTTGCTGCTTCCACATCCCAGGGTTTCGTAGAATGCCATCCAAAGCTCGCAGTTGTCAACACAGGCTAAATGACGCTGCTTTTTTTGCCTGTTCTTGGCATAAGCAAACAGTATGAGATTTTTGCTTTAAAGTACTTGTTTTTTTCCCAGCTGTCTTTGAAAGTCTTTTGCTGTGTGTATACAGGCTAAAATTTTTGAATTATTGAAGGAGAATCTAGTAACAGAGCGGCAAGACAAAGGCTGTTCAGATTGCTGTTAATAAATTCTGGGCATAAAAGTGACTAAGTAGGAATGTGATATTGAAGACGATGAGAAATTACTCACAAAGTTAGAACTGGTTCATAGACAACCAAAATAATTACTGTTTATTCCTGACTTGATAATTACCGTCCTGGAGAGGATCCGTAGTTTTTGTAGAATATGTTTGTATGTGGTCCTCTTAAGTCTGTGGGGATTTTGGTTGGTTTTTTTTGGATGGGAGGGTTTTGTTTGGTCATTAGTGTTTCTGCTGACAAATGGAAGTACTGCATAAAAGCAGTGCTTTCTTCTAAGCAGTGTTAGTGGTAGTATTTTGAATTTAGGAAGGATTATTATTTAATCACTTAAAGTGCTTTGTTGAACTCGTTATGCATATGCTCTGTAGTGCGTACTTGACTCCTGTTTTGCCTTAAGAATGATCCTACGGTATATATGGAGAGGAGAATATACAGAGTTCTCTGGGGCTTTAGTTTCTGTCCCTGAAATACGTGTTTAATAATATATATTGGCTAGAGGCATTCTGGAAAAACATGTTTTACAGAAGTAGACTGTCTTGTCATGAATTTCGGTGGTTTTTATTCAGAAAGCTTGTTTGAGGGTAAGCTAAAGAATGTAGTACATTGACGAATCAGACCTTATTTAAAACTGGGTGTGGAATTAGGAAATCTTGCATTTGCTGCCCTTATTCACAAAATGAGAAGTTCTTCAGTATTACTCTGCTTATTTATTAAAAGGTACAGCTCTCAGCTTAATCTTCAAAGATGCTGTGAGAGGCTGCAAGATGAAGAGTAATTTTCTTAGAAGGCAAAGCAGTGGTGATCCGCTGGTCCACGTCTGCACGGGGAAAATGGCAGCGTATTTGCAGGCAGTTGACCACACTGCAGCGAGATCAGACACAGGAGGAGCTGGAAGCCAAGCAAATGTTTTCAGAAAATAGCAGAATCTCCAAATATCAGTGAAGATCCTTACTGTTTATTTTGCAAAGAAATACATTCATTCGAGTTCAAATCAAGAATTGTAGGCTGGGAATAGTGTTTCCTTTGTAAGTTTGTTATTCCCCCCTGGTGTGCTCTTGCAACAGAGTAACTCAAAACAGCAGCCTTTGCTGGAAAACGCTTTTTGAACTATGGCCTGGCTATTCCCAGGAAGCTGGACTAACTTGACAAGTGTATTTACCAGGCAAAATGAAACAGTTTCACCAGTGCAGGTTCATACAATTTTAAGGTAAACACAAGTCATCTTGTTGTGATCTGTTGGATAGTTAACCCAACTCACTCTTACTCCAAAAGAATGACCCTGTGTTTGCGCTTTTCTTGTCTTGGGCTGAGGTTCATGTGAGAGGAGATGCTGTATTTTGTTAAGCTGTGGTTGTGAGGCAATGTTGCTGGTGTTTTACAGAGAATTACCTGTCTGATCGAACTGCGCTGTTCCTCTGAGCTGGGCCAGTCCTGCTCAAAGTCTCTTCTTTCTTTGCTGCATTGCAGAGTTTGCTCTCTGTCTCCCTTGCGCTAATCTAAAGCTTGAAGAACTGGTTCAGGGAGCTAAACTTGACCAAGAACTGGTTTTGCTGGAATGTCCTTATGATAATTCCTCATTTGGAAAAGAAACCGTCCTAGCTTAGATCTGAGAACTCAGCAGAGATGCTGATCATCTCGTGTCCTTCCTTTCTACTCCATTCTTGTATTCGTTTATGGCTCTGAACTTCTGACCATCTCTGCAGCCCAATGAGATACAGCTGAAAGTACAGGAAAACCCTGTCCGTTCAGGTTCTTGCACAGCATGGCGTAGTCAGCGGGTGATTGCTGCTGAGCCCAGAGCACCGGGGAGGAAAGAACCTACTCGGAGGTTGTCTCAGCAAAAGTCGGGCTGTCTGAAATGATGCTCTTCATGTTTGTGGAACTGGGATTCCTTGTGGAGCACGGGAATGTCTCTGGTGCCAGATGATACTGAGCCTCAGTGAAAAACTACTTGCAACTACTGCAAGAATGGTTTGGAGAGTAAGATGTGACAGCAAGGGTGATAACTGTGTGAGTATCTGGGGGTTTCAAGCTTTGCTTGTTTTAGTTGAGGCAGCTTAAATCCTGCACTGCTTCCCTGTGAGCTAGTGTTTTCTAAAACAGCTTCCCAACTCTGCGGTGTAGCACTTTTTAAGAGAAGAGTATGTGAATCCCAGCTGATGCTGAAGTGTTAGCGCTGCTTTACTGCAGGATGCAGAGTGCTTGGTGGGACTGACCCGTCCTTATCCCACTTGGTTGTTCCTTGGGGCGGTCTGCAGGCTTTGTCAGCAATAGCAGCTGTTGTCAAGACCTCCAAAATTTCAAGCTGTGATACTGAGACACTCTAAATGATTATTTGGTTCTGTGTTACGTGGGGTGTCCTTACTCTGTAAGGACAGAAGAGTGTAATTAGAGGGCTGGAAGTTGAAATACGAAGATAGGAGAAAGGCAGAGGGTTTGTAATGCAGGAGTGACAGAGGGTGCTTGGTAGTGCATGAAAAGGCATAAAATGAAAGTAGTACAAGAAAAATGGAAAAGTCGAGCCAGAGTCATGTAGTATATAGAAACAGCTGGTTATGATTGTATTTTTTTTAAATATGCTTGCATGCTTCCTACTTAGGGAAGTTGTAGAAGGGGAAGGATGCAAAGATGGCAGTCACCATTACTACCAGTTCTTTATCATTCTTCTTTTTAGCTCTCACTGTTAGATTTGTAACTCCTGCTTTAGTACACATTCTTTCCTTCCAGCCTTGACTTATGAATGAAAGGGGCATGGGTATATGGCAGAAGCAGCAGCAATTTTATGCTGCTCGCAACTTTGTTTTGTCACTGCTGTTACTTTGGCAGCTGCATTTCCAATTTCCAGATTTCGTAGTTTCTTCTAATGAAGTGTTCACATGCTTAATCCAAATAATTCTATTAATTGCATCAACGCTTCAGCAGTTTTCTTGGTAAAAGCTGGGTGTTTGCAAATTTTTTCAAATGCTTGACAGCGCAGTTAATTGCAGTTTGCTGAAATAACTAATAAGCTTTTTTTTTATGCAATAGGCTGGATGGAAGGAAAACCACGCAACGTTTATGAATGAACTGAAAAATCTTCAGGCTTCAGGACTAACAACCCTTGGTCAGGCGCTCAGATCATCATTTGACTTGTTAAATCTCAACAGATTAGTGTCTGGGATAGACAACTACGGACAGGTAACAAATCTGTTTCTATTCTTCTGTCTTTTTTTTCCCCTGCGTTTACTGAAAATACAGCAGGGAGGGATTTTGGTGTTTTGGGTTTGCATATTTTTTTTCAGATAGCTGTGTGTTAAAAGTTGAACTGTGAAATTTTTTTTCCTTTTTTTTTCCTTTTTTTTCCCCTTTATTTTCTTTCTTATTACACCTGCTTAATATACCCTGGAATATGCTGGCTCTTTTTCTCCTTACTGAACTACAAAGAAAGCATAGTGTAAATTACCTCAGCTGCAGATACACAGTTGCTGTACAGGAGCACGTGCACTGGATGGCAGCGAGTGTGCTTTGCAGTTTTACACAGTTAATGTCCTGACTTCCCATCTCTCACATTTGAAGAGTCCAGCTGGAACAACTCTGGGTTTTGCCCCACTGTCGTGAAACTCTGAGCTCTGTGTATTATTACTAATTTATATACTGCTTTTGTGGGCTAGAGGGCTTTTTTACTATTACTTGAGGAAAACAAATACCAAGTCTAAAGATCTTCAGGAGGTGTGTGTGTGCACAGAGTAACACATCTTGCATTGTTCTGTATGGCTCCGCGTACATTGAAAGAAAAATACAGGATTATTCTGAAAGATTGCTCATCTTACTGTTTATTTTATGATGGCAAAAATACAAACCTATAACTGAATGTTAAGGTTACTCTTAGGATTCCTGTGTTTTTTTTCTCTAGGGAAGGAATCCATTCTTTTTGGAGCCATCTATTTTGATTACCATTACAGATGGAAACAAACTGACAAATGCAGCTGGAGTTCAAGAGGAGGTAAACTTGCATTAAATTCTTTCAAGTTATGATCTTGCAAGTTAGCACTATGCTGGCATTAATATTAATTGGCTTTTCCTGCTAATAGTACTTCTGCTTCATCGACTTGTTTTGTAACAGAGAAGAGAAATTGGCGATAAAAAGAGAACTAAGGAGAGTCTCCCCC
>NW_010203625.1:0-5083 GCF_000695765.1 Mesitornis unicolor
ATGGGTGCAAGTTGGAGCATAGGAGGTTCAAGCTGAACAGGAGGAAAAACTTATTTACTGTGAGGGTGCCAGAGCATGGCCCAGGCTGCCCAGAGAGGTTGTGGAGTCTCCTTCTCTGCAGACATTCAAAACCCACCTGGACACATTCCTGTGTGACCTGGTCTGGGTGATCCTGCTCTGGCAGGGGGATTGGACTGGATGAGCTTTTTCAACTCCTAACATTATGTGATTCTGTGATTGTGTGTATTGGGCTTACGTGGCAAGGTTTTGGTAGCAGGAGAGGATTGGGGCTCTAGGGGTGGCTTCTGTGAGAAGTGATCAGGAGCTACTCCCCTTTCAGACCTGCCACTGCCCAAAGCTGAGTTCATCAGCAATGCTGATGAATAAATGTGAGAGAAGCAACTATGCAAACGCCAAGGTCAATGAAGAAGAAGCAGGAAGTGGTATTCCAGGTGCTGGAGCAGAAATTTCCCTGCAGCCTGCGGAGGAAACCACAGCGAAGCAGGTTGTCCCCCTGCAGCCCATGAAGGACTGTGTTAGCACAGCTACTGCAGTCTATGGAGGACATCATGCCAGAGCAAGTGGATATGCCCTTAAAGAAGCAGCAGGCCATGGAGATCCCACACAGGCTCCTGGCAGGAGTTGCAGCCCATGGAGAGAAGGAGCCCATGTAGGAGCAGGTTTTCTGGCAGGAACTGTGTCCCATCAGTCTGTGCCTGAAGAGTTGTATCCCATGGAAAGGACACATTCTGGAACAGTTCTTGGAAGAACTGCAGTCTGTGGGAAGGACCCACGTTGGAGAAGTTCATGAAGGACTGTATTCTCTGAGAGGGGCCCACACTGGAGCAGAGGATCAGCATGAGGAGGAAGGAGGGGCACAGACAAAGTATTATGAACAGACTGCAACCCTCATTCCCCATACACCCATTCAGACAGACATGAATATCTGGCATGTCTGGTGTCCTATCTGCCAGCCCTGAAAGAACATCTAGGAAAATGGTATGGCATCTCAGATGTGAGTGAATGCACTAGATTGTGTGAATAATTAAATTGATCCCTAATAGATTCCAGAAAAATCACATAATTGGAAAGCATCTTTATGACGTAATGTGGCTCAGAAATGTAGGGGGTTCATCAAAATTAGGATCTATTCCAGACACAGAGGTTCTGAGGGATAATACTATATGTGGGTTACCACCTGGTAAGAGCACTGGAAATGGTCTGGTTTAGTTAATGTTTTACACGCAGGGGTGTTGTGGCTTTTGTGAAGTTGGATATGATTTTTCATACTTTGACAGAGCATATAACTGTAACATATTCCTTGTTCAGGATTCAGAAATAATGAAGGAATCATTTTTTCTCTACTTAGATCTTTTTTTTTCATCTGTTACCCCTTTGTTTAACCTCAAGATTAGAGGTAATTGCTCCTTCATTGTGAATCTCAATGTGGAGTCTAATTTCAGGTTCTCACTTAATAGGCCAAAACTTGATACATGAAAACTCAGATATTAGTGCAATAGCACAGAATAAAAAGTATGAAGTAGCTTTTAGTTCTTTGCCTAATAAGTATTGTGGGAAGTGTTCGTTAAGCAAGAGCCAGCTTCATTAGTAATCCAGAGAGGGAATTCTGCTACAGTTCATTTCAGGTATTTTCTTTTATGTTTGAGTATCTAAGATGGCAGGCAAATGCTTTTGCTACTGAAGGATTTTCACAGAGTTTCTCTTCTTCACTGCAAGTTGAAACAGTTACAGTTTACAGAAGTAAAATTTTCTAGTTTTTAATTTTTTAACATGAGCCTCAAATTTTTTTCATCAAACATTAACAACAGTCCTAACTGAATTGTTTTCTTGGAGGAACATTCAGCAGTCTAAAACCCAACTGTCTTTAGATTCTGTGTTCTCCTGAAATTTTCAATTGGCACTGACTTCTTTTTAATAACTGAAAAGAGAGAAGGGGAAGACAAAAATAAAAAAAAATTCTTCTGATACAGGTTATTGGATGTAAAATGAGTAATCTCTTATGAGAAAAACCATACAGTATTTTTTTTATTAGCAGTGAAGAGTTCCATTCTGACTTACCTGGGAAAGTTCAGAAAATTGCAACATGCTATTTAACCACTCAAATATATGTGTGTGTGTGTGTGTGTGTGTGTGTGTGTGATCTTGGTGCAGCCTGTAAAAGTTTGCTCTGTCGATAAAGGCCAGCCTTTATTCATCCTTTCTTCACCAGAAGCACTTTTCTTTTCTCAAGTAATATTGTGAAATTTTTTCACAGTATTTTTGCTTTTAGTCTTCCAGGCCCTACAAAAGCTTCTCTCACATTAAGAATAAGAATCTTTTCTATATTGCTTTATCAGTTATTTCATGAACACCCTGAATGAGAGAACAAAGTATCACCCAACTGACTGGCATATGAAATTAAAGAAAACTCATCTAAATTATCAGATGCAAATTGGTGGTCTAGATTGCCTTTTCAGAACTGCAGTTTTACTTACGAATAAGTAAGTAAAATACTGTTACTGCAGCCAGTCTCTCTTTTACCAATTAAGGAGAAATAGTGTAACATGGATTCTGGTTTTAAAAGTCTAATGTGGCATGAAATAGATAGCTCTCGTGACAGCACAGAATGGAAAACAAAAAAAGAAAGATTATTATTAAACGGTGTAAAAGTTGTCTTTATTGTTCTGTTGTTGTTTTGGCTTTGTTGTGAGCCATGTGGAAGTCTACAGAAAAGCCCAATCATGTTTCTTGGCAGCTTTTCCTAAGCAGTGAGCCCTGTGAAATGTGAATGTGGGAAGCCCTGTGAAAGTCACGATTTTGCTGAAAAATTAAGAGCAGGAAAATGTAGCATGAGACAAGAAAATGTTTTGCTGTGTTTTTTTGAAAAGCAACAAGCAATGGTGGTGAAGAGGACAAGAGAAGTAGTTTCAAAGGCACCAAATAGCTTTAGTATTGTTTAGGGATTTTTTTTACTCTTTTTTTTTTCTTTTTTCCCTAATGCATGAGACATTAGCAATGGGAGAGCCACTTGTTAGTGTTCCGCCTGTCACTGCAACTGTTCTAATCTAAAAGCTGTTGGTTTTGCGGTAGATTGGACTGCTTCCTTCATCTGTCTAATGCTTGCTTCTCCTAAACATCCACTAATCACCAGCACATTGCTGCTAGCCTTCAGAAGTTTGAAATACAGTGCCCAGAGGGCTGAGGATGTGCCTGTCTTTATAAAGGTGCCCTCTTCATGTCATACCTCAGTTCCACAAACCACAGAGCATTACTGATCGAGTATCTCCAGCTACCATGAAAGTAAAATCCAATGGCATAAGTGGTTTTCCTGTTGTAAATCTGATATAGTCTTAATCTGTTCTTCCCTAGAGTGCAGTGCATGTTGATCTATTCTCTTCAGCTTTGATGACAAAGAGTAAGTGTGCCTTGATGAAACAAAAAGCGTTAATTGGGATTTAAAAAAATCGCTTAACTGATAGGAAAACAACAACTTTATTTCTTTTCTAGTCTTTTTATATAAGTGCTTCAGAAAGCCTTGTGTACCCATATTGGAGCTCCAATTGGAGAATATGTAGGAGAGAGGAAAATGTAGAGGTTGGATTATTTCCTACACTTGGGAAAGCATTGCAGTCAAGTTTTCTGTCGTTTTAGCATGATCAAATATCTTCCACAAAGAGAATCAGTGCTGTAGACATTGGTCTAAGATTAATGTCCAGTTTGTTTTTAGGTTCACATAGCTATCTAGTGAGAAATTTGGACTAGACCTTTAATTCCTGCACAGAGAAGCACCTGTGTTGCTCAAAAAAAAGATCAGATTTTTCCTCTGATACTGACATTAAAACAGCCAATGAATGTTGCACCCTCAGGTCTGAGGGCAGATTTTTTTGGCCCAGATGTTTTCTGAGTGAGTAAAATATGAGAGAGTCTTTGTGCAGATGGTGCCTTGGGTTTTGCTCTTCAGAAAATGTTTTATTTCCCTGGCATGCTTTTTGCAACATCTAGTGAATATTATTGGAGCCTGAAATAATGAATCATGAAGAATTTTCGTCCAAAGATGAGGCTGCTTCAGTTGCAAGGTATTCCCGAGTAAGCTTCCTAATGAGTGATAGATGGGAAAAATAACAGAAAGCATCCTTAAATGTTCCAAGATTTGCATGAAAAATGATAAATTTTTTAGACGCTGTTTGCTACCTAGCCTAGAATTCTCCTACATTTCGATAGTGGTGCCTTCAGAATGACACAGTGAGTGATATTTGACATTTGGGGAGATTTTTGCTGAATCTCTTAAGCACTTGTCAAGACTGTTGAGAAGAATACTTTAAGAAGAATTATGTTCTCCTTTGAGAGATTATGAAACTGTTCCCTTTTTTTAAAGCCTTTCCTTTTCTTGAAAACAACAACAAAAAATGAATGAAAACTTCAAAAGTATGTATTGACCATTTTTAGTGAAAGAATAGTTGAAGTCATCTATCCACACCGTATTCAGTTATTAAACGATCTTCCAAAAATATTTCCAGCTTTAAATCATTGATGTCACCAGCCAGTTACTTTTTTTTCCCATCTTTATTTTCACATAAGATTGATAGCACACAGTGGACGTGAGGAATATCAAGATGACAAACTGGCAGTTGTCCAGGCATCGGAGCAAGTTCTGACTTGCTCATGTTTATTCATGTCTGCTCAAAGGCCAAGGGAGTCACTTTGCTTTTTGGTATTTGGGAAGGTTGGTGGGCTGTAGATCTGGGGAGTGCTTAGTAAGCAGCCGTATCTCCAGTTCTGCCACCTCAAAAATGTGTTAATAGCTGTCCCCAGTGACAGTTGTGTTCATATTTGCAGGACTTGAATGTCCTTGGTTGCTTTTCAGAAGTAACAAAGTACAACGGCAAACCTCAAGCCCAGTGAATGAGCTGTTGCTCTGGTTCCCATGGATTTGCAGAATTTAACATTGGCATATCACCCTTCCGGAGCTGAATGCATTCATTACATCTGCCCAAGATTTGTCCAGGGCTATAAAAAGACTTGGTAGTATTTAACAGTGGTGGCTTCCTGAAGTTATAGAATCATAGAATGGTTCAGGTTGGAA
>NW_010203626.1:0-871 GCF_000695765.1 Mesitornis unicolor
CGTTCTGTGATTCTGTGGTTCTGTTCTGTGATTATGGATAAGGTAGATCACACTATCAGTCTATATTAAAGACAGTATATTGAGTATGAAAAGTGGGAAGACAAAAACTCTGACATGTCCTATCTTACAAATATCAAACATGCTGTTTTGCAATGGGAGTACCTTTCCATCACTTCAGAGTGATTTAATATTATTGATCTGGCAGAATGTTAGCTGCTTGCAGGCATTTGGCTTTTACAGTAGAGAACCAGAAGCCAGTCTTGCTTACCAGGTTGTTAATTCGGATGTTCTGAATGGGTAAAGAGGAAGGCAAGTATAGAAGGGATACGAAGAAATAGTAGGTATGTAAATCATGCTTTGGGATTCTAGTGGAGGGGTGAGGGAGTCTGCAGTAATGTCATACTCGGTGAACAGCTTCCATCCTGGCCACTGACAAAAACACTAAATTTGTGGGGAAAGTTCATTATCAAAGTTCATCTTTTTCATACAGACAAAAGGATCAAATTAAGAGAGCTTTTTTTCCCCTCCAATCTGTGTGTGTACTAAATCTTGCAAGGCTGTTATTTTTTTTTCTTTTTAACTTTATATATATATAAAATTCATATATAATCAATCCCCGTATACAAATGAAGCACTGTGTGGATATGAAGCATTGATACTTTTTACTGTTAGACTTTGTCAGATCACTAATGGGTCTATTTTTATTTACATATGCTGTCTATTTTAGCCAGTTAAAGTCACATTTTTAATTTTAACTACTATGACTTAAAATATTTAATATTCCAGTGTAAGACACTTCATAAAAAATGGTACAAAAGTCCTGAGAAATTAAAAATAAAGTATTTTTAAAAATAAACATTGCCTTTGGGTA
>NW_010203626.1:902-6853 GCF_000695765.1 Mesitornis unicolor
TTGCCGAAGAAATGAGATGCAGATGAGAAGGAATAGAGCTCCCATGTATCCTAACATTTCTGTGATTGCGCTGCTAGTTCTGTACTGATTAAAAGAAATGTTTTTCCTATCTGGTACTGCATTTGTGCCAATCTTTTTGAGTAAGTCTTTTTGAATTAGTCTTCTGTGATTATATTTGACTGATATAATAACAGTAATAATCCCCTTACTTAATTTGGCTTCAGGAGACCTTAGGCATTTTCTTTTTATTAAACGGAAAGCGCTAATAAAGATGGAAATACATGTGAAATATAAGTAGACCTGAATAATAGTGCCTGTGTAAATGGGGAAACTGCAAGTCTGTTGATGTTGGGCTACAGATGTCTAATGTAGGCAATATTGCCATGGATTAGCTCTTAAAGTTGTATTCCTATAATCCTGAACACTTTCAAATGCATTAATTGATCAAGGTTTATCTAAATTAAAACCAACATTTCCAAGAATACCAGATTCTCCTCCCATTTCCATTCAGCTATAAGCAAAAGTTTTAGCCGTCTGTCCTTTAAATCTTAACCCTAACTCATACTCACACTCTTTTGTCTTTTCTTGTATTCCGACCTCTTTCCATCAAAGATTCTGAAAAAATACTTATTTCTATTTAGGCAAAACAGCTTATAGAGAAATTTTTTAAGCAACAAGTGGAAGTTAGCAGGACGAGTTCTGAAACATTGCCTGAAATATACTACATTGACGGTACTCTGCAGATGGTATGGGTTGATCGCTGCTATCCAGGGTATGGAATCAATGCTCTAATGCATCCACACTGTCCACAGTGTTGTGGTAAGTGACAAATTCATTTATCATACAAAATATTAAATACTGTTACAATGTTTTTTTGCTCTGATTGAACTCAGTACTTTGCCATTTAACTTTATAAAATTGTTCTGCCATACTGTTTTGGGCTGTGATCCTGTCAAGTCTGTCAAGGTGATCAGTACTAGATGAGGTTTGTTCCTGGGTAGAACTTTAGTAAGGCCTCGTTGATTTAGATTTTAAACGAGACCCACAGTTTCTATGGACTGATCAATCAGATTAAGTTCAGACTTCTAGATAGCAGTGGGGTTTTTTGGAGTAAGAAGAAAAATCCATAATGTGAAAATGTATGTTTAAAGTGCTGTTTTATGGTGAGACGAACAAGACAATTACTTTTGTACTTAAATTTAGACAAGCACACATAATAATGCAATGCTTTCATCTAATTACAAACCAGATCTGACTAAAGTAAGAATAACTGATAAAATATTCAGTCTATATCTTTAAAAAAAAAAAAGTTAAATTTGTAAATATTTGTGATCCATTTGGAAGAATAAGAAAAGGTGGAACTGAATTCTGGTAATTTTATATTTTTAAATCATTATATTAAAACAACTGATATAACCCTCCTTAGATGCTAAAGAGTGGATTAGTGTTTTGAAGAGTGGCTTTGCCAGATTGCATTTTGCCCAAGAAAAGATTATTCATATAGTTTCCAAATATTGATCCTGAAGTCTCAAGGGAACCTTGGAAGACAGACACATAGAGAATAAATCTGTAGTCAAACTTTTGACAGAGATAATTCCCTACAGACCTAGAAATGGTGAAAGAAAAGACTGGATTACATATTGAACAACAGTTTGCAGAATGGAATACACTTGAATATAAGTAATAAGACTACGGAAGAATATAGAGATGACTTTAAAATTGTAGGACATGTGAAATGTGACCATTTTTCCAATTTAGCTTCGTAGAAGGAACTTACATTTTTTGGTCCACGTCTTCCAGCAAAAAGTGACAAATATCTGGAAAGGACATATATAAATATCAAATCTATTACATTTATTTTAATACAGAATATTGTTGCACAAGTTTTCAAGGAAAGGTATATGAAAATCAAGTTTCAAAAAGCATGTCTTTAGGATGATTTGTTTTGTATAGACTGTGGTTTTGTTTTGGGCTTTCCCCCAGAATATCTTACTGCATTCTGAACTAATTTGTATTCCTTTTTTCTTCAAAACACAAATTTCATCTTAGCTCTGATGGCTGTTAACATAAGTGGTAAAAATAATACTGTTTTCTTAGCGGCTATGCTCCTTTACCTCCTGCACTAGACAGAAACAGTACATAGCTCTACACCAGTGTCAAACCAAGAAGCTGATCCCTGTTCAGCTGTGAACATAAGAGTCACCTCTTTGGCAGATACAGGGGCAAGTTTTCACATCTGAGGTACCCAAGAATCTGGAACAGTCAGCCCTGAAACTTGACTGCTTAGTAGTTGAGGATGTCATTCTGTCAGCTTGCTCACACAGACTCTCTTTTCCTTAGTTGACCTCCTGGTAAAATTAGTAAATTCCTTTCCTAGAATTCAAAACACCGTATCATGGACAGTAAAACTGAAAGAGTCCTCTGCTTATCATTCTACCTCAAGGCAAGATACGAACTTCAGTTATTCCTGACAGATGTATCCTGCATCATCTTTAAAACCTCTGAACATAAACTACATAGACTCCAAGGAAATAAAACTCAGTAATCTACATAATTGGAAAGTTTTTTCTAAGATATTTCTGTAATTTCCCTTGATGTCATTTATACCTGTTACTTCTTGTTCTGCCTCAGTAAGTCTGGAAATGATTCTGTTAACTTTATCTTTGCAATAGCTTTTGTATATCCTAGAATACCCTGACCGTTTTCTTTTCGTACTACTGTCTACATTGAACTAAACCACTCAAGTTCAGTCATGTTTGATAGACCCTCTGTTCAGCCTGATTACTCTTCACTATAGGTTCTCTACATTTGTTTTCAATGCCTCAAACTTCATGCAGTAGTTCTCAGGAGACCATGCTAACATGGGAGAATCAGTTGTGATTTGGTATAATCCCTAGATCTGTTACTTAAGTAGGAAAAAAAAGAAATCCATGTATCATTGTTAGTGGGACAGCTTTTTCCAAAACACACTCATAGAAACATTTTGAGAAACACATTTCCATGGAAGTACAGCAAAGTTCAGCTTTTTTGGGTTATCCAGTAGTTTCCCCTTGTAGTTTCAGGAACCAGGTCCTGTAATCCAGCTAAAACAGTTCTAAGGTCCATTTTAGAACTTTTTGGGAGTTTTAATCTCTTTAGCTACTCTTGTTTTGTAGTTAGAGCTTTCAATCTAAATGAATTCATTGAAAGTTCATACTCACTTGCCCTCAGGGAGGATGCCCTTTAGCTTAAGTAGATTTTTTGTCTCCTATTTTATAATCAGAACAAGTCAACTACTTCCTATCTGCTTTTGTAAGAATTTGCATTCAGCAAACCTGTATCTCACATCCCCTATCTTGAGTTGATTTTCTTGCACAGGGTGACTAGAATTTAACATGGTTATTTCAGATGAGTCCTTAGCAGTGCCTTTACATCATCAGCACTTTTCTTTTCGTCCTAAGAACCTCTCTCTCATATGATGTAACAGTACCATGCTTCCCCTTTTCTTTGTGATGGATGTAATTGCTGGCATATTAGGTGCTTTCAAATTAATTACCTTTATCTTCATTGTAAAACAACATCAAATTGTATTATTTTCCGCTTACCCACATGTGTTTCAGTGTTCATTCATGAAATCTTTACTTACTATAGAAGTCTGATCAGCTGTTCAGTGGTTTCTTGGATTCTTCTTTCCTTTTCTGAAAAATTTGTCATACATTTCTTATAGACATATAGGTTAGCAGCAGTCATAGGGTATTGCTGCAGATACACTGCAAACCTCAGACTGTGTTACCCTTTTTTGGCCAGTTGTATACTGGAACATGGAAGCTGATGTTACTCAGACTTTCTAATTGAAGTACATTAAACTTTGAATAGTGAGACTGTTTCTAGTCTCTGTGTCTTGATAAGGACATGACAGAATTGGAAAGGCTATGAAGTAGGCCCAAGAACATGGAGAAATAAAAAACCTATGCAGATCCTCTGCAGGATAAACAAACCTACTCTATTTGTACTTCTTACACAGCAAAATAGCTGAATGTTCAATTACACCTGTTCTCTTTCCTCTGTTATTTTTAGAGTATCTAGTTTCATGTTATACGGTTCCTCCATGATGATGTGCAGTGCTCTGTGAACAATGCATCATTTATTTCACGCTGCCATCATACAATTTGTGCACTAACCATAACCCTTTCACTTACTGCATTGTCTACCAACCTATATCTCCTGTCTTAGAACTTGCTTTCATTTTCTTCCCCATGCTTCAGTCTCATGTTCTTTTATATCATATTATATCCTCATTTGTTTTTCCTCCTCTGCTTTAATATTAAAATGGTATTAAATATTGAGCTATTGTCTCACCTTCTAATAGTCTAGTCCAAATCTCTTTCTGAATTAGTTAATTAAAAATGTTAACCTGATTAGTCACTGTGTGATGTATCTATCTTCAGAGAAATCTTTTTGGCAGAAAACACTGGTGTTAAAACATATAAAAATTTTGTTCATCAGATACCAGATAAGCCTCAGGCAGAACCCTTTACTGAGTGATTTTGTAGAGGCAATGACTTTAAAGACACAGTTACTGCTGATTAATAATCCCTCTGTAAAGCAGTCTTGAATAACCAGAATTGATGAGTACAAACATCTTAGAAGTTATTTTATATTTTTTTATCTTATTTTTAATGTTTTCCTGCTTTTAAAGCCTTGTATATTTTAAATAAAGCTCATTATTCCAGGATAATTTAATTAAATATCTTGGTAACACCGACCTGAGGTACAACCCACTATTACATTTCACTTAACATAGGCAATTGAGTCACTTCCATGTCATGAAAATTTCTAAATATTATTTTTCTACTTTTATAAATCTATTTTTTGCTTTTTTCATCAGATGCAGCTGTGAGATTAACACAGTACAAAACATCGTATGTTTCTTAGGGCATATCTGGAGAAACAATTTGATATAATACCCTGTACTAGTTTTTGAAATATTTTTGTCCTATATTATAATTCTGCAGAGCTTGATTTCTGTGATATTTTTAGTAGACTACATACTGAATTGTCAGTTCTAATTTGGTTTTCTTCCGTTCTTTCTCACAGTATGTTGATTATTTATATTACTGAAATACAGTAACCTGAAAGTTCAAAAGTAAAGACATTATTAAAGAGAATATTGAAATAGTCCTAAAAATCAGAAAAGTCCAAAATACTAGTTAGCTTATAAGAATACAAGAACAAATTAAACAGCTGCATGCATTTCAGTTTGTCAATTGTGAAATGCCAAGTATATAAAATACACGATTAAGATAGAATATGTTGCTAAGATGATTATACTTTCCAAGGGAAGGTGTACCAATAGGAGTTTTCCACTAGTGAGAAGACTGAAACAAGTTCAGTTTACTGGTTAAAGAAACTTTCCAGCAGTTGGCTAAATAAGCTACAGGCCCTTACTTCAGATTCCTTTCTCATTTTCATGCTTTCTGCTTGATAGCAAACAGATGGCACTTCTGAGAAATAAACTTTTTATCCCATTGTAAAAGAAGTTTACTTTGCTCCAATTAAATAAAATGAAAATTCTGAAGGATTTACTAGAAGTGTGCCCATAATCTTCAATAAAGAGAGCAGAATTACTCCTCTGATACACAAGATGATTGATTTTCCAGATAGAAAGTTTGGAAAATTCCTTTAATTACATATATTTGTAAAGCTTTCTCTTTCCCATAAAGCCATCTCGGTCTGCCTATACTATTGTACAAAAAAAGCAAGGTTTTGACATCATCTTTAGAGGACTCATTCTCTCTCAAATTTCATAACACTTCTAAAACACTCTTCAGTCAATAGCAGTGGCAAAAAATGCTAGGCAAGCTAATGACAGCCACTGGGGATCAAGTGAGTCCTGCCAGCCTCAACAAAAGAAGATAAACCAAACCAAATACAGAATATCCTGCTAAGGGTTGGTGCAGGGTGGCTTAAAG
>NW_010203626.1:6884-25562 GCF_000695765.1 Mesitornis unicolor
CATGATTAAGCCAGGCAAAACCCAATAAGCAGGTAAGTGCCAACTCTGCAAAAGGAAGGAAGGTCTTAATTACCTTTGCATACTGAATACAAATGCTGTTAATGATTCAGGACAGTCATGACCAAATAGCTCAAATTCTGCTTTTTTCTGCCAAGAGCATAATGCTGAGTTAGTCTTTTGTGATCAAGTCATTCTGCAGCTGACTGTACGACTTCATCAGATGGCATAATGTTATCCAACAAGAAAAAAATGCTTCATTCAGAACACTTGTTCTGCATCATGCACTTATTTCTAGTTTGATGTATTATTTTTGTACTACCTCTTAATAATTATCAGAGCTTAGATTTCAGCTTTATTTTGTCTTGTATTACAAGCAGATATAGCAGTTTATTTAAAACATTATTTGATACAGGCCATATTAAAATGTAATTGATGGACATATCCCCTGTAAGTAGATGGAGTGAAAAGTGATGAAGAAAAAAATAACAGTGCAGTAAATAGATGATGTATAAAATACACAGTGTTTTCAACTTCAACTAGCAGAATGCTGGAAAAAATCTGATCTTTTTGCAAATAGATAAAGATGCATTGTAAACATTAATTTTTTTATTAATATCACTTAAATATAATATTTTTTCCTTGGTGTTTTTTTGTCCTTAGTTATATGCAGCCCAGGATCATACAATCCTAGTAATGGAATTCACTGTCTTCGATGTGACAGCAGTCTGATATATGGAGCAACAAAATGCTAACGGCTGAAGGCTTTTCACTCTTGCAATAGCTGTTATGTATTTTAACATGGTAATATTAATAAATATTTTTAAAATGTGTACAGCTTGTTTTGGTTACATCAATAGAATACACTTCTTTTTAAGAAATAATAATTTATCAGCATATTGGTAAAATGTTTTAGGTCATACCACTTTGGATTACTTCACTTTTAAGGTCTTTGTAATATGTGCTAGGTTAATAGCAGTAGAGACAGCTATTTAAGTCACAAGAAGAAAATAAAAAATGTAGAGATATTTTGCATCCTTAGTCTGTTGCTGACAGACCTCAGCTCCTCTCAACACAGACCGGTGTAAGCAATCTGTATTGTAGTTTTCATCTACCTGCCCACTCAGTCGTTGGTTAAGAGGGTTATAGTGAACAGCTCACAGCGTACATCCAGCATGGAGAGGTCATGAATGTGGCAATGTAGCCTCAAAGGCAAAACATGCTAAAAACTTTCTTAGAAGATGAACTGCAGTATCACTACTGCCCCGTCAGTAACTTCTTCCCAAAGAATGTAAAATCCCACTTGTGTCAGTCATTTGTTCCACCCTTAAGGACACCACGTTGAGTGTAACACTTTTTTGCTCTTACCTGAAGAAACAAAGTTACTGTAGTGCTTTTTCTGACACTTGTCTTCTATACTTTTGTAAGACTGTAAAGAATTACTGAGTGGTTGGTTGAATGCATTCTTTGTCATCATCATTCACTAATAGCCTTATTTAAGTTGGTATCCTCCGTAACAGAATCCTGTTTAAAAACCCATTTGTTTGGTATGCCCACAGAGCATACCCCATGCAGACTGTGAAGTTTTTTCCATTGAGTTCTTTTTCTGAGTTCTTTCCACTCTTTTTTCACTGAGTTCTTTTTCCAATCTAGTTCATGTATAATAATAAGCTAGATGTGAAGGCTATTTTTTGCGTGTTGCTGTATCTGGAAAACAGGGTTTGCAGGTGTTTGTTTCCTCAAGCACAAATATGGACTACAGGTTTAAATATATATTTCTTCAGGAACTGTATACTGAAAAAAAGAGTAAAAAGAAATAATGTGCTGTTTCTAAGAAGTAATTCATGATATTCTTCCCTTTTTGCCAAAGAAACATGTTGCAGGCTAACTTCTAGAGTTCCACTAAACTGACAACATTAGTAACAAACATAAAAGTGGCAAACTCTACATTTACGATGCATAGACTATACATATTCAATAAGACTAACTTGCTATTCCTTCACTATAATCTGCCTAATCTTTTCAGCAATAGCTTTATTTATGTTGTATATTTCTTCAAAGAAATTACCTTTTTCAAAGCAGAAAACTGTTAAGTGTTGCAGAAATCGCATTACTATTGGCTGACAACCCCAAATGAACTTAATGTGAACAATGTAACAGCTATTTCTGGAAAGTTGAGAGAGGTGACTGTTTTAAAACATCAGCTTTTGTGCTGCTAATTATGTCAGTGTTTTCCCATTATTGATTAATTAATCTTCCATATCAGTATTTCCACATAGCCTCTAGAATAACTGAATCACAGAATGGTTTGCATTGGAAGGGACCTTAAAGATCACCTGGTCCAACCCCCCTGCCATGGGCAGAGACACCTCTCACCAGCCCAGGTTTCTCAAAGCCCCATCCAACCTGGCCTTGAACACTTCGGGGAGGGGGGGCATCCACAACTTCCCTGGGCAACCTGTGCCAGTGCCCCACTACCCTTGAAGTAAAGAATTACTTCTATCCCCTTTCACTTTGAAACCTTTACCCCTTGTCCTATCACTACCTGCCGTTGTAAAAAGTCCCTCTCCAGCTTTCTTGTAGGCCCTCAGCCTGTGTTTGTACTTGGGATTGCTCTGAGTTAGGTGCAGGACCTTGCACTTGGCCTTGTTGAACTTCATGTGGTTCACACAGGGTAAACAATGCAACCTTTTGACTTATCTGTAACTGGTAATTGACATACAAGGTCAGAATTTTCTTGTGCGTGTTTTAAAAGCATATAAAATAAATGAGGCACATAATACGTATGAGCAATTGGAAAGACATACTAGGTTGTGGTTATTTTTCTCTGCTATGGGAGTTGCTTAACAGGACATTTGTTCAAAAGACCACAAATTTACATTTTCATTGTGGTTTTTAAAAGGAAAGAGGACTCTGAGAAGGAGTGGCTGTCTTCTCAAAACTGAAGTAGTTATAAACTTTCTGAAGTAGTATTTACTTTTATCAAATAACAATGAAAAATTTGAATTCTTAGAGAGCCAGAAAAATAGCCAGATACTCAGTTCAAGGCTGTCTCCTCAGTTTGTGGGTTTTTTTTTTAATGCAGCAGGTATACAGGGCAGGTGTATTTGTGCAGACAGAAAACCCATGGTAATACAGGCTGTGAAGAAAATTCATTGCCTGCTACGGGGAATAAATGGAGCGTTCAGTAAGACTGCATTAGATTCTTAAATAATATGTGCCTTTTAAAGTCTCCTGTGTATTATGGAGCTATCATAGTTTAGACATTAAAGTTACCATCAAAAGTAACAAGTACAATCATATACTGTCATTACACAGTATGAGAACAGAAAAGATTGTTTTCCAAAGTGAGGGAAACTTTCATTGTGTCTTTTTCTTTCTTATTTGCATTAAAGACTTTAATTCAATGTCACTTAAACCTGGCTTTCAATTTTACAGCTCTGGAGATCATCTAGTCCAATAGCTTGCTGAATGCAGGTTCAGCTCCAGCAGGCTACTCAGGGTCATGTCCAGTCGGGTTTTGACCATCCTCACGTGTGGAGATGCCGTGACATCTCTAGGCAACGTTTTCCATTTTTTTTCTATTTTCATCTCCAACTAGAATTTCCTGTATTTTAATTTGTGCCCAAATACATTTCTCATTTACTTGTTACATTCTTTGAAAATCTGAAATGAAATACACTTATGATGCTGTAGCTATGTTTTTCTTTCATTGAACAATCCTATCTTAACACTCAGACCCTCTGTCTTGTTTCTCCTCTCTTTCCTTTTTTCCCTTTTCCCTTTTAAATCTTGCATGAGTATTTAAGTGAATACCAGCACTTCCATTTTTGTAGTTTAAATGAGTAGTATAAAGAATCCTATCGCACACTAACTGTGCAATTTTGTGATTACCTAAAACCATCTAGAATATTATCTCTTCAGGCACCTACTTAAACAGGTTTGAAGCCAAATTCATGTAGAGTTCACTCCTGTAAAAATGGATGAGGCCAAACCAAGAACTGATTTGTCTTGATTTCAACTGGGAAATAAGCAGAAGCAAGTGAAGTAAAAGCAGAAATCTCACATTCATACCAATGCAGCACCATAAGAACATCTGAGAAGAATATTAATTATCCAAGCAACAGCCCTTCAAATACAAAATATTCATGAGGTATCAGTGTGTCCAGAAATACAGCTTTTATAGACACAACCCACCTGCAAAGCTGAAGAACTCCTCATAGCCAGATGCACAACACTGTTTGGACTGAAGAAAAACCAGCTGAGTACCTAGGCTTCAGTTGGGAAGCCAGTATCCTCTGGAGCTTGGTTCCTTGGAAATAATGCAGATGGCTTTTCTCTCCTTTTTTTTAAGGTTAAATATGAACAGGTATATTACATGACCACATCATTATTAGATAAGTACATGCGGCCACCACAGCAGTTCTGGTTTTTTGCTTGGGGATTAAATTAGTTTTAAAGGTGAATGGTGTGCAACTGCATTCCATATTATCTAATTTTTAACACTAAATAATTTAATTTCCACATTTTTATTTTCCACTCCTATAGAAAGAGAGGAAGGTTACTGTTTTAACCCTTTGTCTGTCTGAAGTGACATTATGCAGCAGGCTGCAAATCTCGGCTCCCCAGTTCCATTACCCACACACTGCTTGGTGGAGTCCCTTGTTGGAGTCTGGCTCTCAGGGTCTTGCGGTGTGTTTGCCTCTGCTAGGGTCGATGACAGCATCACCATCTGCTGAGTCTGGCTGGGATGGAGTTATTCTAGAAAAACTTCTAGAAAACATGTACAATATGAAATATTTATAAAAGCTACACTGGAAATACATACAAAAATAATCCTATAACCTTGTACCCACTACTTCAGTAAAGACAGAACTTTCCAAAATAACAGAAACTCAAGCCCTGGGAAGCAGCATAAAGCTGAACAAGAGCTCTCAATGAAGGAGAGGTGGAACTGGTCCAAGGTGAGATTGCAACAAATTTAAGATACACAACTCTGAGTCTCATATAGTTTCACTAAAAACACACGTGTCATAAAGAGACACCAACCAGCCTATTCGGAAAGCCAATCCCATCCTGAGTTGCGAGTCCACCTTCTCTGCTTTTACGTTGCACAGATGCTTTCTGTGTGGGTAGTTTTGCTGTCTCGAGGAGATGGGCATGGAAGACCACTGGCACTCATGGTGCTTCCTCAGAGCTGTGCAGGTACCTGAGTTCAGTAAGCGAAAGCCTACATAGCCTTGAGGCATGGGTTCCGCTGATTCAGGAGCTACCTTTCTGTTATACGACTACTGAATCTTATGAAATAGATATGTATACTTAAACGCATACAATTTTTAGCCAAATCATACCTCTTTTACTCCCAAATAAGCAGCATCTCACTGTGTTAATGAGAGGTATACAATGAATAAGGTACTCTTTTCAGAAAATTGCAAAAGCAAGTATGTATGTTTGTATCTGAAAGTATACTTACGGTCTAGGTACAAATGAAACATGAAACACTTCCTCCTTTCTTCAAAGAAAACAAAATGTATGTACTCTGTGTCACCCACCGCTGCCACCAGCAGACTGAGTGACAACCCAGCTACAATATTTCCTGTATCCCTGCTAGGAATTTCCAGGTACTGGATAACAGCATTTCCAGTACAATATTTACATATGTACACATCCACTTCAAGGAAAGTGATTCTTTATTTGATTTTTCTGTCATTTATGTGTGTTAGTATTTGTGTTAAAATCAAATAATCTGTTTTCCCCTCTCCCATTCTTCTTGTGACTAGACTACTGCCATGCATGACTTTGCCCCAGGACTGTCCATGTAAGAGACAGTTCCTTGATTTCTGATTCTGTCACTTCCTCTTGTACCATCCCTGGGGAAAATAACGCCCAGTGATAGACGTGCTCAAAATAAAGATGTGAGATGATAACTGAGATCTGCTGAAGTCACTGGCAAAAGTCTCATGGTCTTCAGAAGTACCAGAAAATCATACTTCGTGTGGATGCAAACCTGGTAACCAGGTCACACCATGGGAGTACGTAGCAAAGGGTAGGTGGGAATTTCAGCAAGTCTTCAGTTTTTGTATTTTGATTCATTAAGTTTTCCTTCTGGGAACAGCTTAAAGGTAAGTCCATGTTTAAGTGTTTTCATGAGCCACTGCCTTAATGGGTATTCAAAACAGATGTCATGTAGGAGCTGGTGATAAACTGAACTAAACACGAGTAAGTAAAGGATGTTGATGGCTGAAGCAGGGAGATGTGATTCACCTCACCTGTAGTCATGGTCAGCTGCTGTATTAGAAATCCTTTGATGGATTCAAAGAGCTGGCTCAAAACCTTTCTCCTCAACACACTGTGTCAGAGACCCTGTACAGACTACCAGAAAGAATGAAAAAGTTGAACCAGCACAAGCTGAGAAAACTCCCATGTGATGAAAGTAGAACAGAAATGTAATGTTTTTGCCATGGTGCATAACAGGACAGGCATTTTAATCAGTATTGTCCATATAAAACATTTATTTTTAAGCTCTATAATGGAATTATAGAAATACATATAATATTTTATAGAGTGTATTTTAGTGTACTCACTGTGAAAATAACACATTTATTAAGACAGGTATTCTTATGTCCAAACGTTTTAAATATATGCACTTCTTTGCCTTGCAGTATTATGTTACTTTGAAAAACAAAATATCAATATTTTATTCTTTGCTCCCCACCAGCATCTTCTCCTTCAGAATTCCCTGGGTCATCTAGGGTGCTCACTGCTGTGAGATATTTTATAAAAACCACGAAAAGTACTTAGATTTGTAGATTCCCTATATTTGTTTGCATTCATGTCTAGTGCACATAGCTTGCCGTTCAATTCTCCAAGTGCCTTCTTCGTAAGTACAGTGACATATCGTGCATTCATCAGTTTTCACCTCCCGGCCTGCTGGAATGACAGTGGTTTCTGCAAAGCAGTTCGGGCCTAAAAAAAGGAAAGAGTTTATTATGTGGTACCCAGAGCAGACTGCAACCCAGCACAATTCAATTTTAGTATCAAGGATGGAAAACCTAATGCAAAGTGAGTAACGCTGTGCACATTAAACAAACAGGAGCATTGCGCACAAGGCCGAAAAGCAACAAAGGGAGCAAGGGCCCTGCCCGCCGATATGGCAGCAGTTTCAGTCCGGGTTGTCCTGCCCTCCACTGGGGAGGGTGCAATAAAGCCTTTCTGTGAACACGCAGCCATGACAAAGACCTGGGCACAAACTGACGATGCAGATGAACACAGATTTAAGCTACAGAAAAAGCCAGCTATTGATAATGCAACAGTGCAACTCCAAGCCACCGGAGGAGGGCTGATTATAAATGTTACTACTTTTTCTCAATTGGAAATATACATTGTATTCTGTGGAGTAATGAAAGCATCAGATTAGGTTTTCTTCCATTTCATGTGAAAATAGTCCTTTTCCAGTAGAACGGAATAGCTCCAGCATCTTCTGAATGAAGACGCTTTTCATGTATAAAATGAAATACTTCATCTTATGTAAGTCAGCAAGTCTTCAAACACCCTTTTTCATAGCACTCTGACATAACTTCATTTCCGAGGATGAGGCAGCAGAACAACCCACCAGCACAGTGTTCACAAGACAAATCTGGTTCTTTCAAAAGGTGACATCCTTGCATCTCTCTGCCACAGAAGGCTGCAAGTGCTGAATTACCTATAGTAATGTAGGCAATAATGAAGCCTGCTTCTGCTTGGAAAATCTACATGTGCTTGTAAAGCAGCACTAAACCGTACCGATCATCTCCCATCTATACGCTGTCATGTCCTCAGGGGAACCTCGCCCTCCCATTCACTAAGCACACACAACAGCTGCCAGGGCAGAGCCTGGCCACTCAACAGCACTGTGGTACCACTGTCCACCTGAGTAGGGTGTGCAGTAGGGACCAGCACACATTGATCAGATACAGATGAAACTCTTGAAAAACTAAGAGTGAGCAAAACACTTATCAACTGCCAACATTTTTGCCATGCAAGTGAATAAATCACAGTGGACGGCCATTCTTCCATTGCAGGGGTCTACTGTAAGCCCATTTTAAAAAACATACTGAAGAGTTCACAAATCAATTTTAATAGTTATCTCTTTGGATTGGGTTATGTGTTTGCTTGTGTACTGACACTGCAGCCTGAGAAGTTGTTGCCAAATTGACAATAATGAAGGCCTTTCTTTAATGAAGTGGAAAGAAGAGACCTGGAAGATCTACAGAAATTTGCTTCACCAAATTGTACCATTAATCCTCTGAATATTTAAGCCAATATTTTGTTTTAGGACTGACTGTTTGAACAAAGATCTCTAAATTGTGGCTTTTACTCTAATATTGGGTGGCTTGTAGCCTATTTAAGGCTTTGGACACAGAATGGACAGTAAAATACAGCATATCTCATGTAAAGTTACCTGCTTTACTAACATAATGTTAACATGGCATGTTTGTGTTCGCAGCCCCCTCAGTTCGTCCATGCAAAGCACCACTGAGTTGGACAACACAAGAAGTTGGGAGTTCGGGGTGGAAGATGCGCTCCTGCATCCCACTGCACACAGGGAGGTGCCCTAGCTTTCAGCTGAGATAAAACAGCGTTATAAACTATGCTGTCCTCAGTGGAGCTTTAAAATATTTCAGCTCTCATCTGTATCATCCTGTTTCAGTTAAATACAGTATTCTTCTTGCACCTAATGAACTTAGATGGGTTCACCCACACATTAGGTAAAAGTACCTGAGTGTTTTGCATGCTGGCCTGTCATAGACCCATGATTCACACAGCTGTATCTTATAAAGAGTTAAAATATTAGAAGTGGAATCTCCTTTCCACGGAGAATTTGTCTGAAACCTACAAGACCGCTTGAAATTTAAACACTAAGTAAAAGGCACAAGAGGAACAAAAGTGATGTCAATCCCCTGTGCAGGATTTAGTTCATTCTGGGAAAGTAAATGTTACAGTCTATACTTGGTTATAAAAACCAACCAGGGAATGAAGTAAAACAGCGCAACACGCATAATATGATTCACTTGGATTCAGAATGTAAATGCCTCCATTCACAATTAGCAGCACCTTAATGCCATGTGTGACGAGTCCTTCTTACTGCAGAAAGTTATTAAATGTTATAAAACATGTTCACCTTAAATTGTTAAACTGTTTAATATGGGGGAAAATCATTGCTTTGGTAAATCTACAGAAGAGCAATAGCCATCTACTTGAGAAAGGGACCCTACAAAATAAATGACAGCAACAAAGTATGTTATTGAGCAAGCTAGATATCTTTTAATATCATACAATTTTTGCCTATTTTCTGGTTCTGCACTTGCACCTAGCATTACTATAACCGCAAATCCTATCTAGTACTTAGACTGGCATCCCTGCCTCATCTTTTTGTTTGCAATATTGGGTGCGCACAATATTTGTAGTTAATGTTACAGGAAAGGTCATCAATGAAAAGGCTGAATTGACTATATTACTGCAACACCATGCATGTAAATGTCAGTACAATACAGTGTCCAAACATGGGGAAATAATTCCACAGCTCTCCTTTTAACATTTCTCCAAATCCTCAGACTTCTTCTAGGGAAAAAGAAAACTGAACCCTGAGCTTCACCCCAAACTTCATTCAATTTTGAAGCTGTATGAGCTAGTCCTGGCTTCTGATGTTCTGCAGCTCCCTTCCCACCGAGCAGGCAACACTTTTCCCTTTCCTTTTCCTCTGAGGAGCAGGCACCAAAACCAGACACACTCGGCTGGACTGGCCAGAGGACACCAGCCTGTAGGGACGGGGAATATGTGGGGCGGCAGTGGTGGGAGCATCGGTGTGAGGCTGCCCTGACAGCACCTGCGCCTCTAGCAGTCCTTCCCTGGCCCCCATCAGTCGGATGGATGGTGCTGATGAAGCAGCCAATGATCTGATTCTCTGTTTGCCTAAAAGGACAGTGGCGAAACTGAGGAATCAAAGATTTTAAGCAACAGGGCAAGGAGGGAGAGTGGGTACACAAAGACTAATGTTAGACTGCTATTTTCTGTCTCTCCCTTAGCAGAAGGAGGCAGAAGCATGTGTCTCCTCCACATTCAGTGTGGATAAGCTGCCCTGAAAGCATGGCATTTGTGGAAAATACTGCTTTATTTAAAACTGGGCAGTTTATATTGATTCAGCAAGATTTGCAGTGTCCAATCACAAAGGACGGGACATTTTTGAATCTTCAAAAAGTCTGCAAAGTTACCTGACTTAGCACATGAAAAGTATTTCCAAGTAAATCGAGGCTGTTCCAACTCCAAAGCAGCAGTGAGTTTTCTGACTAGATGCTGCTGCTGAGGGAGCAGTGAACTGTGAATTTCTCCTGCTTGGTCTACAAAGCACACTGCCTGCTTTCTGAGCTCCTGCTTGGTAACGCTCCTACTCTAACTGACTTTAGCACCCAGCAATCGTTCCGTGCAGCAGTGGCTTGTTGGAGCTTGTTTGATCTATAGTATAAAACCTCCTGGGCCCCATCCTCAACTGTACGCACTTATATAGCTCTAAGGAAGTCAGTGGTGCTGCACATCTTCACAGCAGATGAAGATCTTGCTATATCACTCTTAAATCTGGCAGAAAATTCAGTATGACATATTGTACCAATTCGGAGTGCAGCTTGAAATCTAACACGACATCATTTGTTTTCCTAAAGTATATACTGGCGCTGTCAGACTCTGCTTGAGCCATACCATGCTGGTATCAGCAGAGATCTCTTTCCTAGAGCTAAGGCACTGTTGCTGCCATCTCAGTGATGTCTCGAAGCAGCGAGTTCAGTGCAAATCCTCCATTCTCACACTGAGCACCAGATTGGCACACATCTCTCGGCTTCTCCACATCAGAAATGGTGAATCCTAGATTCTAAAAGCAGCATTTATACTGGGATATAAGGAACTAGAAAGGCACATTTGATGGTTAATTCATTGAGAGTTTGTAATGGCATTCTCACCTTTTAAATGCTTAAAAACTAAAAAAGTTTAAAAATATTATTAGGGTAAATGCTGCTATTGCAGTTTTTTTCAAAGTCCCTACAGTGGTCCTGTGAAAAGCTTTCAGTGACTTTTATTTTATGCATCAGTGTCGACAAATGCAACCATCTGATTGAAATGCAAATTTTGTTATCTCGGAAAAAAACAGCCGATATCAATTATCAGCAGAGAATGCCCAAGCCACTCACCTACAGAAGCAACAGCACCTGTAACCCTGACAACCTCGCAAGAGGCTCTCTGAAGCATCTCCTCCTCCTTTGCTTCCACAAAACCACAGCTGTACTCTCCAAAGTTGTGCCTGTTTCCCCTGCAGCCTGCCCCTGCTTTGCACGGGCATGTGTTCTGATCAGTGAAAAAATACAAGATGTAGCAGTATGGTAAATTGTGTTTTAATCAACTGTTTTCATCATGTGTTAAACCAAATTATGGACAAAGGAATTGGTTCAGCTGCAAATTAATGTGCTTGCCTGGAGAATAAGTCACTGCAAATTTTTGCCAATTAAAACTACAGTGACAACCTCTGTAATATAACACTTTGATGTAAGACTGCTTTGGGCTCTGGTTTATACTAAACTCTCTAATAGCTGCCCTTTTAATAGCTCCTTGCAGCAGTCAAACAGGTCACTTGGCAAGGTACCTGACAGCAGACCTATCTACCCTGACAGCTATATGGCATTCATCACTGTGGCATTAGAGCACTTCATCGTAAATGATGTAACCTCAACATTTAGCTTAGTCTCTTTTTTTTTTTTTTTCAGATTTCACAGAGAGATTTCCAATGGTTATGACATGAATAGACAGATCCTACACTTTGTCCTGGAAGCCTTGAGAACCATGAAATTATACAAGAAACAGCCGCGCTGGGTGAGATCAGAGGTCCTCCTGCACCTGCAGCAGCCAAAAGGAGACGCATGGGGAAGTGGATGGGAGCACACACAGTTCTTAAAACACACACCCACCTTCCAGCACTTTCTGAATCAGAGACTTCATACCTGGCTCCTCTGTGCTGAGTTAATGGAGCTAATAGATTTTTTTAAGGTTGACCTGTCCAGCATCCTGCTGATCCCTCATAAACAGCACTTGGTGGCAAGAAGGTCCACAGCTCTTGCACACAGAGTAGAACAATTTTCTGTTGTTGTCTGACACTTTCTACCCACTACCTAAACTTGGTACCCCCAAGTACCTCATAGTGGAAGAGGCAATAACAACCACCCTCTCCTTGCCATGCCACTCATGAGCTTATAGATGTGTATCATGCTTCCTTCCTTCCCACCACATCACCCTCAGCCCAAGGAGGCTGGTTCTGCACCTCCACCATCCCTGCTGACCACCCCACACCTCTCCCACTTCTGCAAGCTCCTCTTTGGGGTGTGAGGGACCAGACCTGTGCACCACACACAAGTTGTAGAAACACCATGGACTTGCACAATAGCAGAGTGATACTCCTCCTTTTGTTTTCCATTTCCCTCCTAGTTCCTGACATTTGGCTTTCTGTTATGACCACTGATGAAGAAGTTCAGCTGACGTTTTCATGACACTATGAATTTTACACCAGATGACAGAAATCTTATAGAAACAAATGTTTCATTACACTCAAGTCAAATTCTGCTGCAGCCTTTCTACATTACATAAAGTTTCACTTTTCAGCAATGCTACTTGACAGTCTCCCATGTACAGCAAGAGTCTTCCTGTTGTTCAGTAATTTCAAGAACACGCTGGGGAAAGCGAAGCTTTCTCTCCATCTTTCAGATCTTTCTTCTTTCTGACATTTCCAGACTTCCTCCAGGATCTACTGCAGACAAGACTGATGAAACACGGAGCTGAAAGAAGAGATGTGGACAAGTTCCCTGCCTGCATTTCAGGCTGTCCGCTGCTGTAGATGACCTGGGACACCACAGCACAAAACCACGGACTCTTCTGCACCCCAGATGGAAGTTACACCAGGGAGCAGTGGAACAAAGTCCCTTACACACCTGCTGAGATATTTATAGGTCTCAAAACGTTCCAGCACCACACGTCAAGACAAAATAAGGCTGCTGTGCCACACAGCAGCAAGATTTCAAAACGCAGGCATTACCTCCCTCATCCCTCTCAAATCTAATCACTTCCTTCAGATGGTATCTGTACCTACTTTGTGCCCTTCCAATCTCTAATCTCTTCTAAAGAGTCTGTATCTCCCTGACTTGATTTTGTTTCCCTCTCATACGGATATATATAAAATATGTCTATCTCTTGTGAAACGTCAGCTCAACAGATAAAGCACAAAAAGCAGCTGGCAAAAGCAGTTTGTGACTAGGAGTGGAGCAGACACTCATTCTCTCACAAAAATAAGTTCATCACCCCTGCTGCTGTCACTGTGCTGACTGCTCCCAATCCAGTGCAACCTTTTACTCGCTTCAGTACCTTTGGACGCTACTGAACCAAGTCCAAAAGAGAGTTTTCAATTACAGGAAAAGGATTCAGGTAGACTCAATTTTAAGAGCAATTTGTGACCCTGAATAACCATGTACTATTTCTGTGGCTTATCAATGTCTTAGGATACTGGCAGCCAGAGAACCGTGGCAAATACCCTAATAGACTTCCAGTACATGTGTGTGTATATATATATATATATATATATGACAGGGAGAGGAAAAATAAAAGTATTCATCCATTTCACAATTTTACCTAGCTGCTACGGGAAATAACAAAAAGGCAGTGTGTGCAATGTGCTACCTTTCATAAAAGCGGCGTCTTGTTCATGCCAGATAGACCCTTTGTGCTTTTAAGAATTACAAAATCCCTCCCTCCCTTAGAGCCATGTTTTGCTAGATACATCGGGAATTGACAGATCGGAGGGAAAAATAAATCGGAAGAAAATATGCCAAGGGCAAAACAGAAGTACCATTTCACCACCTAATTTAGAAGGATGGGCATAGCAGCATCTGCTGTGAGTGGACAGACAGAAGAAAGCTGAATGAAGTTCTCTTGTCACTAAATGGCGTGATCACATCCGCAGTGGCACTGCTGTGACAAAGCAGGTATCAAAGCTCAGGCACTTGCTGTAGTGTAAGCGTGCCTGAGTGTGTGTGCATGTGTGCGTGCAGGTGCTTTAATCTGGAAGATAAAACAAGCCATCATCTCAGAGTTGGGTTTTAATACTCTGCTTATGAGACTTACAAGCCCTGTTCATGATTAAGTTCTGTTGTTTTATTTTTTCATTGATCATGTGTGACAGCGCTACTGATTAATGCTTTGATCTGGCTGCAGTCCTAGAAATTGGAATAGTGTCCAAAAATCTCACAAAACACCAAAGAAAGCCACCACAGCCTCTGGACTGATCCTTTCCATTGCTGCTTTAGCTCAGTTCTGATTCTCCACTACCTGGCACTTTGTGGTGATGTTAGTGTCCCTAGAACGACAACGCCTAATGCTACCAAAACCAGGGCTCCCAGTTACTTTTGCACAGACAGAAATTGCTTTAAGAATGGAACAGTCCACAATCCTGACACTGCCGCTGCCCCCTTGGATTTTCATGTGTATTCAGAGAGCAGAATTTCAGATAGCTGCTTTTTGTGCACCAAACAAAAAGAAGCAAAGGAACATCGAACACCACACAATCCAATACCTCATGAGCCAAACAGAAAGCCTCGGAGCATAAAAGGGCCCAATTAAACAGGAGGCTCGAGTGCCATAAAAATAAACTACATCAAACAACTTCCTTTATCAGAGAAAATATAGAAAGACTTGAATACTCTATGTAAGATGATTTTCAAAAGTCCTATGACTTGTAAAGGGATATTGTGTTCCACCCAGAAATGGCAGCAATTAGACATGAGCTGAACACTGCGTATCTTACAGAAAATTATATAAACACTTAGAAGCTAGCAAGCCGTGCATCAATTTTGCACTCAGCTTTCTTCCAGCTCAGCCACCACCCAGATGATTAGGAAATTAGAGACACCAGGCTTGAATGCATTGGGAAAATGCAGGCCAGGTGCTTCAGACCACAGCTTGGGGGCTGGTGCTGCTCCTCTGCAGCACAGCTCACCTGCAGCCCAGCTCACTACTGGAACCAGGTTTTCACCCAGGTTACTCTCACCAAAAGCCGCCTGCCTGTGCTTCCCCCAGCTCTCTGCTTCCCCCTGCACTGGCCAGGCCAAATGGGGACCCAGCCCGGGCCTGGAAGAGAGAGGGGTGGTTTTGGTCCAGGACACACCCTGCAGTGCAGCATCCTGCAGAGATGCTAATGTAGAAGCGAAGCCCAGCAGTTGCGTGGGAGCTGGGGTACGCAGCAAGAGGATCGGCTGCTTGCTTGGAGACTATTTCTGAAGCCCAGAGAGGGTGGTCACATCTAAGAAAACAAACCGACGCACCTCTAAATTTTCCCTCAGTTACAGAAACTGCGGAAGCGTTGCCAGACACTGCGGGGACAGACAGACTGACAGCAGTAGTGGGACATTGTGTGGGCTGCAGCGGGGTGAGCTGCTGCCTGCCCCAGCATTCACAGGGCTTAAATCTCTGCCGCTGAGACTAACATGGGTAATCCTTCCCTTTCTTAAGCTGTTTATTCATCCCAGTGACCCTGCCAGGCTTGGTGTGGTTACTGGGGGCTTGGTGAACGACCTGCCCAGCACTAAGTCGTCTTCTTCACACTGGTTATCATCAGCTTACTCTTCAGACTAAGCACGCCATGAGAAATGCCTTTGTTGAAAGATCCTCAAGTTGTCCTAAAAACTATTATGCAAATTTAAATAAACTCTGCACTTCCAAAAGCATGAACTATAGGCCGGTAATTTAATGCATCAGAGACCGTCTGCAAACACTGGAACTAAAAGCACATTTTAATTAGCCAAAACACCTCACCACTGGTGGGCTGTAGCAGCTATCAGGTGGGTTAGTTAGGTCGCTGAGAAGCGTACGGTAACTCAGGCAGTATTGCATAGGATCGTATGCTTACCCTGAAACACATCCTAAATGCAGGATACTAATGAAGGAAGAGATTTTGAGAATTATTATGCAAAAATCTCCAAAGACTTGAATTGAAAGCTGAAGTGGTACCAAAGTGCAGTATAATGCTGCTTTGGCAATGAAATGCAACCTAAATCATTATATTTTTCTAGTCACTATAAAATAGTGGATAGCGAGAATACAGTATGCAAGCTTCACCAGTGGCTACTTACTGTACAAGAATAATTCAGTCAAACCAGTAAAACATTAGCAGTCAAGCATCAGCTGTTTTTTCACCCCATTTTAAAACAAATACACTGAATATTGTTAAATCAGGGGTTATCTTTCTTACTGAGAACAATTTATATCAAAATACTGAATGTAGCATTATTCAATTCCAGAAAGACTGTCAGAGTAGGCAGTTACAACCCTTCCAATTAAATAGTCCCCTTGCAAAATTAGGTTTTTTATAAGGGCTTGCTCTGGCTTTTTTGTTGGTATTTGGGGTTCTGCCATTATAACCAATGCTTTGGATTTTGGTTTTTTTTTGTTTTAGTTATCACCTTAGGGGCTTGCCTGCACATTTCTATTCCCTCACCCAAATGCTTTAAAGCTGGTTTGCTCTGGTTGCAACTGTGCAGACGTACCTCACCTGTCTCTCTCAAGGTAATCTGCTGCTGAGGTGATACACACTAACCTAGGGAAAGGCTTCTCCACCAAAGGAGCAGCAGTCTGGAGTCTCAGACACCCGTGTAACCCTCTCATACAGGAAAAGCTGTGGGCAACATTGTCAGCTGCAGAAAAAGGGAACAGAAGTTGAGACCCTTAAAGGGAGCAAAGTTTGTGCAATAACAGAAATTAGCGGTCTGTCACATCCAAACTGCTCAGCTCCATACTCAGAGACTTTGGTCCTGTGGAAGCTTCTGGATGGCGTCTGCAATGCTGTGCTCATTTTATCCATTTCCTTTGAGCTACATGACAAAAGATAAGAACCCAGCTGAGACCAATCCCAGCACAACTGTTATTTAAAGTACAAAAAAACAGTTCCACAAAGGACTTTCTTTAATATATACTGAAGACTGACCACCTCCTCTTCCCCCTTTTACCTTTCTTATTTAGAATGCTTCCAAAAAGAGATAAATAGTACCCTGCATTACAGGGATAGAAGCGAGAGGGATCTATGCCAAAAAATGAATTATAGATGTTGGCATGTCATACATCACTTTAAAATACAACGAATTCTAACAACATCCTTTGCCATGCATTGTTAGCTTCAGAGACTGAAATAAAAAGCTACACTTCTAAGAAAAACAGGAGTAGTGCATGGGAACCAGAATGGAAACTGAAGAACCATATTTACTCATCAGTCCCAATGAATTACTGCTATCCTTAGGTGTCAAAATATATAAAATATACAGTTGTAGTTGCTGGTTGTTTTAACATGATACTTATTATATGTGCATACACCTGTAAAGAAGTGATGTTAAATTTTCCTAAAAAAACCCCTCTTTATCAATTTTAAGATGCACCTCAGTTCCTCTGCAACTGAGAACAATCACAGTATTTTTATAAGCAAAAAAGAGGTTATGCTTTGCCCTCCATGCTCCTGAATCAGTAATTCTACCTTTTCTTCCTCTTTAATGATTTTTCCCTGATGGTTATGAAATACAGCGCTGAGACAGCTTGCTTTGGAAAGACTGTGTTTTGTACCCGTTCAGGAAGATGACGAGGAAATATCAGAAAAATGTAGCTGTGAGAGCTCACCCTTCCTGCCCCTGGTACCCTGAGCAACTCTGCTCCCATGGCTGGCCTGGATGTGACCAAGTCGGTCCTTACCCCAGCACACTCCTCCCGGACAGCCACATGAAGGTCTTGCACAGAATAAAGACTGAGACTCTAAAATAGCATAGCAATTTGGACCACAGAAATACTCAGGATAGGAAGGGATGCACCAAATAATAGTTATTATTCTGTTCATCAGAAACAGTCAACAAGTCAGAGCTGCAAACTCAAGACCCCATTCTTAAGGAGACCTCACATGCTCACCTTAGGACTGTTTCTAAAGGCAGTTGTTTAGAAACGCAATCAGGTACTAAGCAAGTCTAAATATATTAAGCTGCAACATGGAAATCCATCACTATCAGAAGTTAATTCCCTCTCATTTCTCTTTGCATCACTCTTACACAACTCACAAATCAGTAAGTGATTAACAGAGATGCTTTGAGGCAGGAGGAGTGGGAAACCAGTAGAAGGAAGGGCGATTCATTGCAAAGGCAAAGAGTAGGAAACCACCGGTGTTGGAAGAAACCAGATTAGTGGGATTGCAAGCAGGAAGAAAAAAGGCTGTGAAGTAGGCAGGGTGACTGACAAAATCATTTGAAGGGATCATCACTTTGTGGAGATGGAAAGACAGGTGATTTGAAGTGAGAGACATGAATTATGAACGATACAGGAACAGGTTTTGTTAAATGCAAAGATTGTGTCTGTGAGTTAGACAAATCCTTTCATCTCAGAGAAGTGCAGCTGCACAGAAATTGCATGTCACTCACAAGGGCAGGCATAAAAGGATAGGCACTACCCAAAAGAAATCTGCCACATAATATTGCTCAGCTTCCTAATTTCTGGTATCTGAATTCAGCACTTATTTTCCCATGTGCTGCAAAAGTTAAGACCATCATTTAATACTGCAACGCTCTTATCCTGTGACGTTATTAGTGCACACTC
>NW_010203626.1:25593-28308 GCF_000695765.1 Mesitornis unicolor
TGAGTGAAATTGGAAAGAGCACAGCAAAGGAGTCATACCCTTCGAGCAGCCAGACTGGTATGTACATGGATGTATTGCAGCTGGGTGAGGGTCTAGTGAAGGACATGTAAGGTGATGGTAAGAAGCTGAATGCTTCCTTCGATATTCCCACTGCAGCTTTTTAAGAGGTATCAGTGGATCTGGTTTGCCTATTTATCCATGAACTGCAAGGTCAGAGGGCAGGCTGTTTTGGCTAGGAAGAGGCAACAGTTTGTCCCAGTTAGACAGCTGGACACAGTCACATGTGCAAAAGAAACCAGGGCTCATTTAGAGCCGCTGTATTTAGTCAGTGCCAGCTCACAATCTAAGGAGCTGAAATTGATATAATGGAGGGTGCAACAATGTCTGCTCCTCTAAGAAGGAAGAGACAAGATATTCCCTGTCAGTGGCTGAACTACTTAAATGCTCTACCACAAAGCCAAAAGCATGTGAGGATGCAGGCACTGCCAGCATTACTGAAGATACTGCGCACAGGAGTAGCCATCAAGTTCCAGCAAAGATGTCCTGGGAAAAGTAAGAAATCAGCTCAAGCCTGTTATTAAAGTAACCATCCAGAAAGCTCTGTCTTGGCAAAAACCAAACTGGCTTCCAGGCAATGGCCCCAGAGCTGGCCAAGCTGGCATTGGGAGGCTGGGCTGCTTCCTAGATCTCTCTTAGCTATTTTTCCCCAACGCATCAGACCTCTGGAGCAGTTACTGAGGCATGAAGGCCAGTCTTTGTATTTACAGTAATAGAATTATTGTAAACCTATTCTTAAGAATTTCCACATATTATATGTTTCTTGTAAAATTATCTCCAAAGGCAAGTATTATGGAAATAAAAATTCAGGGGGAAAAACAGCTGGTGCTTTTATGTTTATCTGAAAGCTATGTTTGTTTTCTCCTAGGCAAAACCAGAGCCTTAGGAAATTGTAAATGATTCCCAAGACACTTTGAACTGATTTTCATAAAACTCAAGATTAGTGCACTAGAAAAAGCCCAGTAAATAAAATGAAAGCAGAAAACCTAAAAATTACATTTTACTTTTCTAATGAAGTTATGACTCCAAAATGTCCTACAAAAAACAATTAAGTACTTGATCTATGAGTACAACGTTAGCTACTCCATTTGTCTTTGGGGAATTCTTCTACTCTGCGCTAATAAAAATGATCCCTGCTCACCTGCCGCATACACAGCATAAGCATAAGGAAGACCTGGGAAACTGGTGCAAAATGAAAGTTATTAGTTTACAGAAATCCCCTGGAAGACAAAACTAAATTAAAAGGAGGAACTCTTAATTATGAGTGGATCAAAGTGTTGTAAAATACCTGGGATTTGGAGACCTGGAAAGGGAATGTTTCCCAGAGAAAAAACAATGTCCTTGTGAAGGGGGAATATCAGTCCAAGAGGAAGAAACCACCAGCTCCTCTGCCTCATTCCCTTTTGCAAGGTGTGGTTTATTCCCATCTTGCTCAGGGGCTTAACTCACAAATATTCCCTTTGCACTTGGTATCAGAAGCCTTAAGTAGCATAATATGTAGTTGTAAACTCTGCAAGCACTGATGGATTAGAAATTTATTTTCTCATTCTTTATTCCAAGTATGTGTGTAATTTATGCATGTGCCGCTGAAATTCGTGTATTAACATGCGTAAAAAATGAGTTCTGTAGGGAATCTTTGTGGAACGAAAGCTTTGGATGGGTTTTCAAGAGAGGATGGAGAAGTGGTCACAAGAGGAGAAGTTTTAAGGGGTCTGATTTCTGCTAGACAATGGATGAAGACTGGAGGACAGAAGATTCAGTGTACAAACAGCAAACAAGTTAAGAGTCATATGGTACCTACACTGATTTCCTTCCCTTTTTATTTATACTTCTTCTTGCTTATCGCATTGAAAACTGTTAATGGCTAAGGCTGTTTCTTGCCTTTCTGTGGTTTTTTTTGCATAGAACCTTGCAAGCTAGAGCCCCAATCCTAATTTGGGAATTAATTACAATACTTATGATCTACATTTTTCTTTAAATACTAGTTATTTGACATTGCTACTAAATTATGAAGTAACAAATCTCACTGAAGAGTGAGGAAAAGTTAAACATAAATGAGTCCTCTCACAGGTCTGTTAGAGATAGGGGAAACAAAGAAGGACCACAGTAAGAAAAGCTTACGAAACTCTAACATTGGTAACACAAACATACCCACCACACATTGTACCACTCAAAAATTAACAAGGTGGTTCTGCAGTGCTTGTGTTGTGTACCTATCTGTACCCACTAAACACTAAAAAGCCACTCGTTGTGCTGCTGTGGGTGCGTCGGTGGGGAAAAATGGCACCCTCTGTATAATTCTCATTATCCTTCTTGATCATGGCTGGTATTTCTGACTGTGGGCAATACTTTGTTGCCTGGTGATTTCAGAGACCTCCCAGTGACCACCCCTGAGCTGCAACCACCACTTCCCAGCCTAGCACAGAGGCACCACCTACATGATGTGCCCTGTGGGCATCACCACACGCTGAACCTTGTCTGCCACCTTTCTGCCCGCTCCATTTGGGGAGCTACTTTTGGAGATCTTTGCCACTGGCCCAGCATCCAGCCATCCAAAATGGACTTGTACCATCCAGAACTGTGGAAATCAACTGCATGCTCTCTGTTAATGCTTCACTGATGAAGACATCGATTTCCCCAGGAATCAACACAGGAATG